>NW_023994390.1:257500-364849 GCF_015586225.1 Lucilia sericata | reverse complement strand
ATCGTGGATCTTTTAGTAGTGGTTTCTATTGCGTAATAGTAGCTCTTTCACTATTTCATTTTGTTGACTGATCGTGTACCTTTTAGTAGTCGCTCTTATTGAGAATTCGCGGCTCTTTCAGTATTCCTTTCTGTTAGCTGATAGTAGCTCTTTCATTATTCGTTTCTGTTGATTGATTGAGGCTCTTTAGTAGCCTTTACTGCTGCACATTCAAAACTCATGTAGTCCTTTCACTTAACTGATCTCGGCTCTTTCAGTACACTTTTCTCTAGACTATTTGTCGCTCTTTTAGTAGTGTTTTCTAATGAGAAATCAAGACTATTTGAATATTCCTTTCTGTTAACTGATCGTGACACTTTTATCTTTATATTGGCCGATCGTATCTCTTTTAGTATTCCTTTATGTTAATTGATCGTTGCATTAGTAATGGATTATGTTGATTAATCGTGCATCTTTCGGTATTCCTTTTAATTAGCTGATAATGGCTTTTATAGGGTTTCATTCTTTTGAATGATCCACTTTACGTAACAGTTTCTATTGAGTAATCATGGCTCTTTAATGGATACTATTTTATTAATGATTTTCGTTGACGGTTCGTATTTTTTAGTAGTCGTTACCGTTAAGTGATCTTGGATCTTTCGATATAAATATTTGTTCAGCAATAGCCGCTCTTTCATTATACCTTTCTAGTGACTGATCATGGCTTTTTAGTAATCGTTAGTGTTAAGCTTTCGCGGTCCTTTCAGTTCCATTATGCATCTTTTAGTTGTCGTGTTCAGTATCCCTTGCTGTCAGCTGATTGTGGCTTTATCTTTTGACTGATCGTGGTTTCATCTTTTAATTGATCATGATCATCTTTTAGTAGAGGTTTATGCGAAGCAATCGTCGCTCTTTTAGTAACGTTGTTGTTGAGAGATTTTGGGTTTTTCAGCTCTTTTAATGTTCCTTACTATTCCTCTAGCTTCTGATTGATCATAAATTCATCAGTAGACTTTTATGCGAAACGAAAGAGTCTCTTTTAGTAGTCGTAAAGTAATCGTGGCTGTTTTAGTAGGCGTTCGAACAAAGCAGTCGTAACTCTTTTAGTGGACGTTACAATTGAGCGATCGTGGCTTTTTCAGCATTCGTTTCGATAGACTGATCGTAGCTCTTTCTGTAACTCATTCTCTTGACTTATTGTATCTTTCTTGTCGTTCCTGTTGGGTAATCTTTCCTTGTCACATATGTAACAATGGACCAAAAGTCCTTCTTCTTTTGTAAATAGTGTTCAGAATAGTGTTCTTTTTACTATTACAAATGTAAAACGGTTAAATACAGAAAGTTGAGAGAAGTAGAAAAAAAAAAAAACGATTTTCAAATATTTTTTTTATAAAACAAGTAAGAAAGTATAGTCGGGCGTGGCCGACCATATGATACCCTACACCAGTTATGAATATTAAATGTGATTTATTTTTCATAATATCGCATTTATCTTCAATATTCCCTTGTTCTGATACATTTAAGCAATTTATGGATGAAAAACTAATTTTCTGAAAGAGGCTTTATATGGGGGCTAGGGGCAAATATGGACCAAGCCCGATAAAATTTTTTGAATATATTTATATTACATAATATTTTATTGTGCTGAATTTCATCGCGATATTTGTGTTTATAAGTTAATTTGGAACATTCAAGTAATTTTCTGAAGGGGACTTTGTATGGGAGCTAGGGTCAAATGAGGCCCAATCTTTATGAAATTTGGCAGGGTTATCAAGACTTCTATAAAACTTAGTTGTGCCGTATTTTATCGATATATCTGTATATTTAACATAATTATGAGCTCAGAAGCCCTTTTCGGGGGGTTCTGTTCTATGGGGGCTAGGTGAAATAATGGACCGATTTTAACCATTTTCAATAGGCTTCGTACTTGGGTCAAATAAAACGTGCGTGCCAAATTTCATCCAATTATCTTGAAAATTGCGACCTGTACCTTGCGCACAAGGTTTACATGGACAGCCAGCCAGCCAGCCAGCCAGACGGACGGACGGACGGACGGACATAGCTTAATCGACTCAGAAAACGATTCTAAGCCGATTGGTATACTTTAAGGTGGGTCTAGGACGAATATTTTTGTATGTTACAAACATCAGCACAAATCCAATATACCCTCCCCACTAAAGTGGTGTAGGGTATAAAAAAAAAAAACTAAAAGATATATGTATTTCTAAAGCACTTACAGAACCGTTTTGTGTGGCTGCATTCATTGTCGTTTTTCAAACGCGTGCCATGGCACAAGTTTAAACTTTAAAGCACAAGCGCATATTTATGCATTTTCGCATGGATCATAGAGATGTAGAAAAAAATTGCTTTGTTTTTTTTCACTATTTTGGAGTCAGGGATGTGAACTTACCTTAATAATGGAAAAATGAAACCATAATAAATCTATCAGTCAAATCTATATTATAGAGAAATTGGGAGAACACTTAATAGTTACTTTCAGTTTTGATAAATCGTCTTGGCAGTCAGTTGTTATATTAAGCCATTGACGTCACAGGGTTTAAAAATGGGCGTGGCAACCAATAAACTGCTATGTAGACTAGTCCGTTAACTAGTCTATTTACTATTCTATTGGCAAGTCTTTTGACCAGTCAATTGACTGATCTCTTTACTAGTCTATTTAACCTATTTTTTGATTAGTCAATAGAATAGTATATTGACTAGTAAATTTCCTAAGTAGTCTATTGACTACTTTATGGACTAGTGCATCTACAAGTTCATTTATTATTCGATTGACAAGTGTCTTTATTAGATTGTTTACTGGTCTATTATATAGACTGTTAACTAGGCTATTGACTAGTCATTGGATTAGTCAATAAACTAATTTACTGACTACTATATCTGTTGTCTAGTCTATTGACTGATCTCTTGACTAGTCTATTGACTGATCTCTGGTCTGTCGACTAGTTATTGACTAGTCCGTTGCCTAGTCTCTCGACTGGTCTGTTAACTAGTCTATTGACCAATCTATTGTCTAGTCTATTGACTAATATATTGACTAGTCTATTGATTAGTATATTGGACTGCTGACTAGCCTATTGACTAGTCTGTTGACTAGTCTACTTACTTTACTACTGACTTTATATTGTCTTGTCAATTGCCTATCTATTGACTACTTTATCGACTACTCCATCTACTAGTTTTATTATTAGTCGGTTGACAAGACTCTTGACTACATTCTTTATCTCTTATATAGAATGTTGACAAGGCTATTAGCTAGTCTATTGACTAGCCTGTTGACAAGTTTATGGACTAGTCAATGAACAATCTACTGACTACTATGTTGAGTTGTCTTGTGACTAGTCTATTGACGAGTGTGTGGACAAGTCTATCCACTGGTCTATTGAGAAGTCTATTAACTGATCTCTTGACTAGTCTATTCAACACCCTACTAACTAGTTTATTGACTAGTAGTCTATTGATTACTTTATGGATTAGTTCATCTACTAGTTTATTTATTAGTCGTTTCACAAGTCTCTTGACTAGGATACTGACTAGTATTTTGCATTTTGGACAACAGGTCCACTCTATTGACTAGTGTGGCTACTAGTATATTGACTGGATCCTGACTAGTTTATTGACTGGTCTTTTTATTTGTTTGTTGACTATTTTATTGTCTAGTTTATTGACTATTTATTGACTAGTCTGTTGACTGATCTATTGACTAGTATATCGACTAATATGTTGACTTGTGTATTTACTAGTCTGTTGACTTGTCTTTTAACGGGTTGACCTGTCTATCATCCTGAATAGTCTTTTGATTGAGCCTATTAACTTATTTATTGACTATGTCTATGTATTGAGTATTCTATTAATTTTATAACTAGTCTATTAACTCTTCATTTTACGGATAACCTAGCAAATGTTTACAAATAATGCAATTTACTAATTTAATTTCTTATTTTGTTTTAATCGTACTCTATTATTCCCAATTGTACCTGCAATAAAGTACACTATTTACCACTTTTCCGTTCAGTAAAAAATACCACTATTTATTATTTTCCTAAAGGAGAATGTAAGTTAATGTGCAAGAGCTGTTGTTTGTTTTTACCAGATGTAATTTTGTAAATATTTTTACAATGTAATGTTGTTGAAAGATTTTTTAAAACAATGAAGAAAAAAAACTGTGTATTCTGTGAATTAATAGTTGGTCAGAAAAATATATATATTAACCTTCAAACAACATTAACTGCATTTAATGTTTTTTTTAAAGGGAAAATGAAAACTTTTTTTCTTGTAAAAGTTTTAAAAGGGTGAACATTTTTAGGAAAAGCATTGTAAACCTGATCATAAATAGAGCAGATTAAGTCAAAGTTGTGTGGAGATGGACACAAATGTGTTACGAAAAATCAATGTAATTCTCATTTAGTTAATATGAAATTATTTTCAGGCTTAAGAGACCCCAGTTTACATTTTTGTTGTCGCGTGTTAAAAATATTTATAAAGGTGTAATTCTAATTGTGCTTCAGTTCTAGTTCAGTTCTAGTTCAGTTCTAGTTCAGTTCTAGTTCAGTTCTAGTTCAGTTCTAGTTCAGTTCTAGTTCAGTTCTAGTTCAGTTCTAGTTCAGTTCTAGTTCAGTTCTAGTTCAGTTCTAGTTCAGTTCTAGTTCAGTTCTAGTTCAGTTCTAGTTCAGTTCTAGTTCAGTTCTAGTTCAGTTCTAGTTCAGTTCTAGTTCAGTTCTAGTTCAGTTCTAGTTCAGTTCTAGTTCAGTTCTAGTTCAGTTCTAGTTCAGTTCTAGTTCAGTTCTAGTTCAGTTCTAGTTCAGTTCTAGTTCAGTTCTAGTTCAGTTCTAGTTCAGTTCTAGTTCAGTTCTAGTTCGTTCTAGTTCAGTTCTAGTTCAGTTCTAGTTCAGTTCTAGTTCAGTTCTAGTTCAGTTCTAGTTCAGTTCTAGTTCAGTTCTAGTTCAGTTCTAGTTCAGTTCTAGTTCAGTTCTAGTTCAGTTCTAGTTCTGTTCTAGTTCAGTTCTAGTTCTGTTCTAGTTCAGTTCTAGTTCTGTTCTAGTTCTGTTCTAGTTCTGTTCTAGTTCTGTTCTAGTTCTGTTCTAGTTCTGTTCTCGTTCTGTTCTAGTTCTGTTCTAGTTCTGTTCTAGTTCAGTTCTAGTTCTGTTCTAGTTCTGTTCTAGTTCTGTTCTAGTTCTGTTCTAGTTCTGTTCTAGTTCTGTTCTAGTTCTGTTCTAGTTCTGTTCTAATTCTGTTCTAGTTCTGTTCTAGTTCTGTTCTAGTTCTGTTCTAGTTCAATTCTAGTTCTGTTCTAGTTCTGTTCTAGTTCTGTCCTAGTTCTGTTCTAGTTCAGTTCTAGTTCTATTCTAGTTCTGTTCTAGTTTTGTTCTAGTTCAGTTCTAGTTCTGTTCTAGTTCTGTTATAATTCTGTTCTAGTTTGTTCTAGTTCTGTTCTAGTTCTGTTCTAGTTCTGTTCTAGTTCTGTTCTAGTTCTGTTCTAGTTCTGTTCTAGTTCTGTTCTATTTCTCTTCTAGTTCTGTTCTAGTGCTGTTTAGTTCTGTTCTAGTTCTGTTCTAGTTCTGTTCTAGTTCTGTTCTAGTTCTGTTCTAGTTCTGTTCTAGTTCTGTTCTAGTTCTGTTCTAGTTCAGTTCTAGTTCAGTTCTAGTTCAGTTCTAGTTCAGTTCTAGTTCAGTTCTAGTTCAGTTCTAGTTCAGTTCTAGTTCAGTTCTAGTTCAGTTCTAGTTCAGTTCTAGTTCAGTTCTAGTTCAGTTCTAGTTCAGTTCTAGTTCAGTTCTAGTTCAGTTCTAGTTCAGTTCTAGTTCAGTTTCTAGTTCAGTTCTAGTTCAGTTCTAGTTCAGTTCTAGTTCAGTTCTAGTTCAGTTCTAGTTCTGTTCTAGTTCTTTTTCTAGTTCTGTTCTAGTTCTGTTCTTGTTCAGTTCTAGTTCTGTTCTAGTTCTGTTCTAGTTCTGTTCTAGTTCAGTTCTAGTTCTGTTCTAGTTCTGTTCTAGTTCTGTTCTAGTTCTGTTCTAGTTCTGTTCTAGTTCTGTTCTAGTTCTGTTCTAGTTCTGTTCTAGTTCTGTTCTAGTTCTGTTCTAGTTCTGTCCTAGTTCTGTTCTAGTTCTTCTAGTTCTGTTCTGTTCTGTAGTTCTGTTCTAGTTCTGTCTAGTTCTGTTCTAGTTCTGTTCTAGTTCTGTTCTAGTTCTGTTCTAGTTCTGTTCAGTTCTGTTCTAGTTCTGTTCTAGTTCTGTTCTAGTTCTGTTCTAGTTCTGTTCTAGTTCTGTTCTAGTTCTGTTCTAGTTCTGTTCTAGTTCTGTTCTAGTTCTGTTCTAGTTCTGTTCTAGTTCTGTTCTAGTTCTGTTCTAGTTCTGTTCTAGTTCTGTTCTAGTTCTGTTCTAGTTCTGTTCTAGTTCTGTTCTAGTTCTGTTCTAGTTCTGTTCTAGTCTGTTCTAGTTCTGTTCTAGTTCTGTTCTAGTTCTGTTCTAGTTCTGTTCTAGTTCTGTTCTAGTTCTGTTCTAGTTCTGTTCTAGTTCTGTTCTAGTTCTGTTCTAGTTCTGTTCTAGTTCGTTCTAGTTCTGTTCTAGTTCTGTTCTAGTTCTGTTCTAGTTCTGTTCTAGTTCTGTTCTAGTTCTGTTCTAGTTCTGTTCTAGTTCTGTTCTAGTTCTGTTCTAGTTCTGTTCTAGTTCTGTTCTAGTTCTGTTCTAGTTCTGTTCTAGTTCAGTTCTAGTTCAGTTCTAGTTCAGTTCTAGTTCAGTTCTAGTTCAGTTCTAGTTCTGTTCTAGATCTGTTCTAGTTCTGTTCTAGTTCTGTTCTAGTTCTGTTCTAGTTCTGTTCTAGTTCTGTTCTAGTTCTGTTCTAGTTCTGTTCTAGTTCTGTTCTAGTTCTGTTCTAGTTCTGTTCTAATTCTGTTCTAATTGTGTAGTAATAAGGTGAAAAGTAAGTTACCCGGTACGTGGAAATTCTTATTTTTTATATAAAATTACTACAAAATCTATGATTTTTTATTCATTAACAAGTAAACACAGTTAATATATCTCCATAGTTTTCAGCTACTTGGCATTAACTCATAGTGACGAAATAAACAATTTTACTTAACACACATTTAAAAAGTGCTAAGACGTAGAGTTAATTAAATATTAAAATTCACACTGAAAAAACTGTGAAAAAAATGTTAAAATACGTTTAAAATGTTTATAAAGGCTTGAGATTTATTTGTAAAAAATCAATATTTTTACACTTGTGCGTACCGTTGAGGCAAAGTAACGGTGGGAAGTAATATTTATTAAGTGAAATAAATTTTTCTTAAAACAAAGATTAAAAGAATTAAAGAATAGTTTTATTAGTACTAACTAGTTTACTATAGGAAGAGTAAAGGAATCAAAAATCAAAAACAATGTTAAATAAGGAAAATCGATAAAAATTTAGGTTTCACTCAAACAGAATTAATTTTATTATATTATTTTTAATACTCATAAGTCCACTGTCTCATACAGATGTTAAGACATAAAATAAGATTAAATAGTGATGTGTGTAGAGAACCTGTTATCGGATTTAAACATTTAACCTGGCATGTAGCACTCTGTGTAGTAAGTAAAACACACCACGAATAATAAACAAATCTTTGAGTATGTATTAAATTAACCTCAGAAATATTTCAAATAATATTGATTAAATCAAGCATCTTAAATAATTTTGTTTAAAGCCCACAAAAACAAAAAAACAACCATAGAAATATTTCAAAGTATCAACTGCGCGCTAATCACACCAACTGTTTTGTTAATAAAAATTTGAAAAAAATACTGTTTATAAAAAAATAAATAATTGTTAGTAATAATTAAAATGATGAACATAAAAATACGTGTTTATTTTACAAAACAATACAATAAATAGAATTCAAGTATCTGCATAAGAAAAAAAAAAAAAAAACAAATTTTGTAATTTTAACTGTTAAAGAACGTGTCTCAATGATTAAATGTCTTCTTTGTTTTCTTGTTGTTGTTGTAGTCCTTCATTAATTGTGTCTCTCAACTACTTAACGTCTCAAGTATTTTGACAAACATTAAAAGAAATTTATCTTTTAAATAAGATTAAAGCTAAGCAACAAAAAAATATCTTCAATAAACTTTTTAACGCGCATCTTGAAATGACATTACGTTTGGCTTCACGTTGCAATAAATAAAATGTGCAAAAATGTTTCCAGTTTCATGGTACAGAAAACAAAAAAAAGTAAAAAAGCAGAAAACTGGTCAAAATCCTTAAAGTTGTTATCTTGGACTTTTTGTGGAAAATGGTGCAAGTAAATCATGTGTCATGAAATGTTTTTAAACCAGTTAATTTATTATGATATATGTAGATGATACCCTACCTAGAGAAAAACCAGTTCTAGTTTAGTTATAGTATAGTTCTAGTTCAGTTCTAGTTCTGCTCTAGTTCAGCTCTAGTTCAGTTCTAGTTCAGTTCTAGTTCAGTTCTAGTTCATTTCTAGTTCAGTTCTAGTTCAGTTCTAGTTCAGTTCTAGTTCAGTTCTAGTTCAGTTCTAGTTCAGTTCTAGTTCAGTTCTAGTTCAGTTCTAGTTCAGTTTTAGTTCAGTTTTAGTTCAGTTTTAGTTCAGTTTTAGTTCAGTTCTAGTTCAGTTCTAGTTCAGTTCTAGTTCAGTTCTAGTTCAGTTCTAGTTCAGTTCTAGTTCAGTTCTAGTTCAGTTCTAGTTCAGTTCTAGTTCAGTTCTAGTTCAGTTCTAGTTCAGTTCTAGTTCAGTTCTAGTTCAGTTCTAGTTCAGTTCTAGTTCAGTTCTAGTTCAGTTCTAGTTCAGTTCTAGTTCAGTTCTAGTTCTGTTCTAGTTCAGTTCTAGTTCAGTTCTAGTTCAGTTCTAGTTCAGTTCTAGTTCAGTTCTAGTTCAGTTCTAGTTCAGTTCTAGTTCAGTTCTAGTTCAGTTCTAGTTCATTCTAGTTCAGTTCTAGTTCAGTTCTAGTTCAGTTCTAGTTCAGTTCTAGTTCAGTTCTACTTCAGTTCTAGTTCAGTTCTAGTTCAGTTCTAGTTCATTCTAGTTCTGTTCTTGTTCTGTTCTTGTTCTGTTCTAGTTTGTTCTAGTTGTTCTAGTTCTGTTCTTGTTCTGTTCTAGTTCTGTTCTAGTTCTGTTCTAGTTCTGTTCTAGTTCTGTTCTAGTTCTAGTTCGTTCTAGTTCTGTTCTAGTTCTGTTCTAGTTCTAGTTCTGTTCTAGTTCTGTTCTAGTTCAGTTCTAGTTCAGTTCTAGTTCAGTTCTAGTTCAGTTCTAGTTCAGTTCTAGTTCAGTTCTAGTTCAGTTCTAGTTCAGTTCTAGTTCAGTTCTAGTTCAGTTCTAGTTCAGTTCTAGTTCAGTTCTAGTTCAGTTCTAGTTCAGTTCTAGTTCAGTTCTAGTTCAGTTCTAATTCAGTTCTAGTTCAGTTCTAGTTCAGTTCTAGTTCAGTTCTAGTTCAGTTCAGTTCTAGTTCAGTTCTAGTTTCAGTTCTAGTTCAGTTCTAGTTCAGTTCTAGTTCAGTTCTAGTTCAGTTCTAGTTCAGTTCTAGTTCAGTTCTAGTTCAGTTCTAGTTCAGTTCTAGTTCAGTTCTAGTTCAGTTCTAGTTCAGTTCTAGTTCAGTTCTAGTTCAGTTCTAGTTCAGTTCTAGTTCAGTTCTAGTTCAGTTCTAGTTCAGTTCTAGTTCAGTTCTAGTTCAGTTCTAGTTCAGTTCTAGTTCAGTTAGTCAGTTCTAGTTCAGTTCTAGTTCAGTTCTAGTTCAGTTCTAGTTCATTCTAGTTCAATTCTAGTTCAGTTCTAGTTCAGTTCTAGTTCAGTTCTAGTTCAGTTCTAGTTCAGTTCTAGTTCAGTTCTAGTTCAGTTCTAGTTCAGTTCTAGTTCAGTTCTAGTTCAGTTCTAGTTCAGTTCTAGTTCAGTTCTAGTTCAGTTCTAGTTCAGTTCTAGTTCAGTTCTAGTTCAGTCTAGTTCAGTTCTAGTTCAGTTCTAGTTCAGTTCTAGTTCAGTTCTAGTTCAGTTCTAGTTCAGTTCTAGTTCAGTTCTAGTTCAGTTCTAGTTCAGTTCTAGTTCAGTTCTAGTTCAGTTCTAGTTCAGTTCTAGTTCAGTTCTAGTTCAGTTCTAGTTCAGTTCTAGTTCAGTTCTAGTTCAGTTCTAGTTCAGTTCTAGTTCAGTTCTAGTTTAGTTCTAGTTCAGTTCTAGTTCAGTTCTAGTTCAGTTCTAGTTCAGTTCTAGTTCAGTTCTAGTTCAGTTCTAGTTCATTTCTAGTTCAGTTCTAGTTCAGTTCTAGTTCAGTTCTAGTTCATTCTAGTTCAGTTCTAGTTCAGTTCTAGTTCAGTTCTAGTTCAGTTCTAGTTCATTTCTAGTTCAGTTCTAGTTCAGTTCTAGTTCAGTTCTAGTTCAGTTCTAGTTCAGTTCTAGTTCAGTTCTAGTTCAGTTCTAGTTCAGTTCTAGTTCAGTTCTAGTTCAGTTCTAGTTCAGTTCTAGTTCAGTTCTAGTTCAGTTCTAGTTCAGTTCTAGTTCAGTTCTAGTTCAGTTCTAGTTCAGTTCTAGTTCAGTTCTAGTTCAGTTCTAGTTCAGTTCTAGTTCAGTTCTAGTTCAGTTCTGGTTCAGTTCAGTTTTAGTTCAGTTCTAGTTCAGTTCTAGTTCAGTTCTAGTTCAGTTCTAGTTCAGTTCTAGTTCAGTTCTAGTTCAGTTCTAGTTCAGTTCTAGTTCAGTTCTATTTCTTTTCTAGTTCAGTTCTAGTTCAGTTCTAGTTCAGTTCTAGTTCAGTTCTAGTTCAGTTCCGGTTCAGTTCTAGTTCAGTTCTAGTTCAGTTCTAGTTCAGTTCTAGTTCAGTTCTAGTTCAGTTCTAGTTCAGTTCTAGTTCAGTTCTAGTTCAGTTCTAGTTCAGTTCTAGTTCAGTTCTAGTTCAGTTCTAGTTCAGTTCTAGTTCAGTTCTAGTTCAGTTCTAGTTCAGTTCTAGTTCAGTTCTAGTACAGTTTTAGTTCAGTTCTAGTTCAAGTCTGGTGCAGTTCTAGTTTTTTTTTTCAAATTTCCAATTTACTTTAAATACATTCTTTAAAATGCGTTTACTTTGTTTTGAAAATGTATAGCATCTATAAGATTTATTGAAAATTGTTTAATTTTACATGAGTTGCCAGTCAGTAGTTCAACTGCTGGTGTTGTTTATTGGAACAAAATTTGCACATAAATTGTATACTACTACTCCACACATTCCAGCATTCATAGACATCAAGTACGTACATAGTACACAGAAAGTACTTTGTCATGAATACAAATTTGGTTTATATGCGTGTCACTTAAGCGTATTATCAATGTATCCTGTATAAATGTTTTTTACAGTACACATACGCATCAGTGTCTAAAGTAACCCAGTAGTTAAAAAGTAGTAAATACAATCAGTTTTAGTCATTGATTTTGTCATACATATGTGTAACTATGATAAATCCCGAAGTAAAACCTTAAGTGAAAAGTACAATTACTACATCCGAACAGTCACCCCGAACGGCAGGGTACCGCTCAAAGGGAGAGGAATACTTGTATGTATGTATATATGTTGATACACGCATGTTTGCATACATAATCGAATGTAATGTGCACAAATACGAAATAAAAAAACACAAACAGAAATAAGTGTCAATAAACAAACATAGTCAAACATGTTTGTACGAATGATTGAGAGGATAATGCAAAATTTTAAACAACAAAAGCATGACAATGCACGACAGACTACAATAAACATTTTAGCATAGATATTGTAAATAACAAAAATAACAATAACAATTTATCAAACAATTTTACGCATACAAGAAAAAGTAGTAGAGGGGTTTTTTGGATAAAATTAGAATTTGTTATATATCTTCTATTTTAAGAATAAAATTTAAAAATTACGGGAGATTTTTTTTTTTAATTTTCACAAGATAAAACACCCTATTGAAAACAGAAAAAAGTATGTATTACATTATTGTTACAATTATAAACATTATCAAGTCACTTGAAAACTCAAAATGTTAAGAAAGTTAAGTGTAACGAAAATCTTAATTAAAAACAAGTAAGAGTGTTATATTCGGCTATGCCGAATCTTATATACCCACCATCAAATCACTGCCATATAAATAAACCTTGATATTTTGAATATTTTATTATTATGTATCGATATTAATGAGAACATCATTGTAATATTTGAAAGAGGTCCATTAATGGGGGTTAAACTATTGACAGTGCTCTTTCGAATTAAATATGTTAATTTATATAGGGAGTATACACATATGGACCAATTCTCACAAAAGTCGGTAGGAATATCTCAGTTCCTTATTTATGTCAAATTTCATAGATCTACTTGTATTTTTAAGCCCGTAATGAGCATTAAAGTCATTTTATTAAAGGGACCTTATACGGGGTTAAGGTTAATTATGGACCGATCCTCATAAAATACGGTAGAGAGATTTTAGCTTAAAATTAGTTTATGTCAAATTGCATCGAATTTCATTTACGCCAGTAATGAGCGTTTGAGTGATTTTCTGATGGGGACCTTAAATGAAGGGTAGGGTCAATTATGGACCGATCCCCACAAAATTTTGTAGAGAGAGATACAAAACTATATCGAATTTCCTCGCCTTACTCGTTTTTTAGGCCAGTAATGAGCGTTAAAGTAATTTTCTGTTAAGGACCTTATATGCGGGATGGGGTCATTTAAGGCCCGATCCAAATACAATTTGGTGGAAAGGTTTTGGCTCCTAAGATACTTATTTTTACGCCAATAATGAGCGTTAAAGACATTTTCAGAAGGGGACCTTATATGGGCGGGTAGGGTTAATTATGGACGATCAACATAAAATTTGGTAGAGAGATTTTGGCTCGTATAAAACTTACTTCTGTGAAATTTCATCGCTATAATCTTCTTTTTAAGCCAGTAATGAGCCTTAAAGTCATTTTATGGAGGGGACCTTATATAGGGAGTAGGGTCAATTATGGACCGATCCACATAAAATTAGCTGGAAAGGTTTTGGCTCCTAAGATACTTATTTATGTCAAATCTCTTTGCTATACTCGTATTTTTACGCCAATAATAAGCGACAAAGTCATTTTCTGAAGGGGGACCTTATATGGGCGGGTAGGGGAAATTATGGACCGATCCACATAAAATTTGGTAGAGAGATTTTGGCTCATATAAAACTTACTTCTGTGAAATTTTATCGCTATACTCGTATTTTTATGCCAGTTAAAGTAATTATTTGGAGTAATTTTATGGAGGAGACCTTATATGGGGGTAGGATCAATTACGGACCGATCCATATATAGTTTGGTGGAGAGATATTGGCTTGCATGAAACTTACGTCTGTCAAATTTCATCGCTATATTCGTATGTTTAAGCCAGTAATCAACATTATAGTCATTTTCCAAAGAGGACCTTATATGGGGGTAGGGCCAATTATGGACCGATCCACATAAAATTTGGTAGAGAGATTTTGGCTCATATAAAACTTACTTCTGTGAAATTTCATCGCTATATTCGTATTTTTACGCCAATAATGAGCGTTAAAGTCATTTTCTGAAGGGGACCTTATATGGGAGGTAGGGTCAATTATGGACCGATCCACATATAGATCGGTGGAGAGATATTGGCTTACATGAAACCTATGTGTGTCAAATTTCATCGCTATATTCGTATGTTTAAGCCAGTAATCAGAATTATAGCCAGTAATCAGCATTATAGTAATTTTCCAATGAGGACCTTATATGGGTGGTAGGGCCAATTATGGACCGATCCACACAAAAATTTGGTAGAGAGATTTTGGCTCATATAAAACTTACTTCTGTGAAATTTCATCGCTATATTCGTATTTTTAAGCCAGTAATGAGCGTTAAAGTAATTTTATGGAGGGGACCTTATATGGGGGGTAGGGTCAATTATAGACCGATCCACATAAAATTTGGTGGAGAGATTTTTACTGGTATGAAACTTACTTATGTCAAATTTCATAGCTATACTCGTATTTTTACGCCAATAATGAGCGTTAAAGTCATTTTCTGAAGGGGACCTTATATGGGGGGTAGGGTCAATTATGGACCGATCCACATAAAATTTGTTAGAGAGATTTTGGCTCATATAAAACTTACTTTTGTGAAATTTCATCGCTATATTCATATTTTTGCATGAAACCTATGTGTGTCAAATTTCATCGCTATATTCGTTTTTTTAAGCCAGTAATCAGAATTATAGTAATTTTTAAAAGGGGACCTTATATGGGGGGTAGGGCCAATTGTGGTCCTATGTCCGACATAATTCAGAATTTTATTTCGGAGGTCAAAAAACTGACTTATGCGAAATTTTGTGCCATTTGCTTCATAAACAACGAATTTGTGAATGTTTGAAGCTTTTTACACAATATTCCGGGGGGTACATTTGTATGGGGGCTATGTGAAATCGTTGACCGATTTTGCCCATTTTCAATACCAAACATTTCTGATCAATAAAAAATATTTTGGGAAAATTTCATCTCAATATCTCTTTTTTGTGGACGCTATCGTGCCAACAACAGACAGACGGACGGACATAGCTAGATCGTCTTAGAATCTTACGAGGTCCCAGAATATATATACTTTATGGGGTCTGTGAACAATATTTCGATGTGTTACACACGGAATGACAAAATCAATATACCCCCCCATCTTTTTGATGGTGGGTATAAAAAAAGACATAAAACTGAAATGCACTTGACTTTTGAGTCGTATGTATTTGACAATAAAGTACTACTGCTTGGAGAAAAAGAGTTAAAAAGATGATGTCAAAGAAATCTGCAAAAAGTAAGCATTGTGATAAATAGTCAAGAGTGAAGAGTGTTTTTTTGTGTTAAAAGGGAAGCAGTGTTTAAGAAATTGAAAAATTTTAATAAAAAAGTATCGAACACCGAAAAGCTGCTATCGAATAATGTAACTAACTAATTACCACTAACTAACTAACTAACTAACTAACTAACTAACTAACTAACTAACTAACTACTAACTAACTAACTAACTAACTAACTAACTAACTAACTAACTAACTAACTAACTAACTAACTAACTAACTAACTAACTAACTAACTAACTAACTAACTAACTACTAACTAACTAACTAACTAACTAACTACTAACTAACTAACTAACTAACTAACTAACTAACTACTAACTACTAACTAACTAACTAACTAACTACTAACTAACTAACTAACTAACTAACTAACTAACTAACTAACTACTAACTAACTACTAACTAACTAACTAACTAACTAACTAACTAACTAACTAACTAACTAACTAACTAACTAACTAACTAACTAACTAACTAACTAACTAACTAACTAACTAACTAACTAACTAACTAACTAACTAACTAACTAACTAACTAACTAACTAACTAACTAACTAACTAACTAACTAACTAACTAACTAACTACTAACTAACTACTAACTAACTAACTAACTAACTAACTAACTAACTAACTAACTAACTAACTAACTACTACTAACTAACTAACTAACTAACTAACTAACTAACTAACTAACTAACTAACTAACTAACTAACTACTAACTAACTAACTAACTAACTAACTAACTAACTAACTAACTAACTAACTAACTAACTAACTAACTAACTAACTAACTAACTAACTAACTAACTACTAACTAACTAACTAACTAACTAACTAACTAACTAACTAACTAACTAACTAACTAACTAACTAACTAACTACTAACTAACTAACTAACTAACTAACTAACTAACTAACTAACTAACTAACTAACTAACTAACTAACTAACTAACTAACTAACTAACTAACTAACTAACTAACTAACTAACTAACTACTAACTAACTAACTAACTAACTAACTAACTAACTAACTAACTAACTAACTAACTACGAACTAACTAACTAACTAACTACTAACTAACTAACTAACTAACTAACTAACTAACTAACTAACTAACTAACTAACTAACTAACTAACTAACTAACTAACTAACTAACTAACTAACTAACTACTAACTAACTAACTAACTAACTAACTAACTAACTAACTAACTAACTAACTACTAACTAACTAACTAACTAACTAACTAACTAACTAACTAACTAACTAACTAACTAACTAACTAACTACTAACTAACTAACTAACTAACTAACTAACTACTAACTAACTAACTAACTACTAACTAACTAACTAACTAACTACTAACTAACTACTAACTAACTAACTAACTACTAACTAACTAACTAACTAACTAACTAACTAACTAACTACTAACTACTACTACTAACTAACTAACTAACTAACTAACTAACTAACTAACTAACTAACTAACTAACTAACTAACTACTAACTAACTAACTAACTAACTACTACTAACTAACTAACTAACTAACTAACTAACTAACTAACTAACTAACTAACTAACTAACTAACTAACTAACTAACTAACTAACTAACTAACTAACTAACTAACTAACTAACTAACTAACTAACTAACTAACTAACTAACTAACTAACTAACTAACTAACTAACTAACTAACTAACTAACTAACTAACTAACTACTACTAACTAACTAACTAACTAACTAACTAACTAACTAACTAACTAACTAACTAACTAACTAACTAACTAACTAACTAACTAACTAACTAACTAACTAACTAACTAACTAACTAACTAACTAACTAACTAACTAACTAACTAACTAACTAACTAACTAACTAACTAACTAACTAACTAACTAACTAACTAACTAACTAACTAACTAACTAACTAACTAACTAACTAACTAACTAACTAACTAACTAACTACTAACTAACTAACTAACTAACTAACTAACTAACTAACTAAACTAACTAACTAACTAACTAACTAACTAACTAACTAACTAACTAACTAACTAACTAACTAACTAACTAACTAAGTATTAAGTACCTAACTAACTAACTAACTAACTAACTAACTAACTAACTAACTAACTAACTAACTAACTAACTAATAACTAACTAACTAACTAACTAACTAACTAACTACTAACTAACTAACTAACTAACTAACTAACTAACTAACTAACTAACTAACTAACTAACTAACTAACTACCTAACTAACTAACTAACTAACTAACTAACTAACTAACTAACTAACTAACTAACTAACTAACTAACTAACTAACTACTAACTACTAACTAACTAACTAACTAACTAACAACTAACTAACTAACTAACTAACTAACTAACTAACTAACTAACTAACTAACTAACTAACTAACTAACTTACTAACTTACTAACTAACTAACTAACTAACTAACTAACTAACTAACTAACTATTTAACTAGTTAGTTAGCACTCTGGTTTTGAAGAATTTTCAGAGGTTGCCTCGTTTTTTTTTCTCCGTTATTTATGAACAGTTTTTGCTGATTTTAAATAGGAAAGTTCCCGAAAGCATTTTTTATAGAATTGTTAAAGATTTGGATTCCGAAGATGTTTGGGGTCTTCAGGAAATTGATTTCAACAGATACACACACAGACAGATACACGGACATGGCTTAATCGACTCCGCTATCTATAAGCATCGAGAATATATGTATATACTTTACTTGTTGAAATTACAAACGGAAAGACAAACTTATATACAGTGGACGTCCACTAGTACGAATTATATAGTGTCAGGCCCTTTCGTAATACCGAAAAATTCGTATTATTGAACAACACATTTTGTATGTTTAAATTCAAATAATACACATAAAATATTGGATTTTATTTATTTTTGTTTTATTTTTCATGAAAAATTACATAACGGAACAAAATATAATAAATGTGTATTATTTTAAATAAATTTCTTGTACATAAACAGGCATAAAAGGGACATATTTACGTATATGAATTGTTAATTTTGAAAGTATCGTGAGTCCAATAGTTGAAATGAGATATATGTAGAAGGTTTTAAATTTTAATGTTTTTAAAATGATGTGTACCACAATTTGCAATTTACATATGTGTTCTAAAATGTATTAAAATCTTCAGATTACATAAAACTTTTATTAGAAACTTGAATGGAATATACCACAATTCTCTAATTTATAATTTTCTCTTAAAAATTAGAATAGTTATCCTTAAACCCATTGTTTGGATGTGGAGTCACACTACTTTCAAAATTAACAGTTCATACATACATATGTATATAAATATCATTTTACTTATTAAAAAATCCATCATTTATTGTTCTCAGCAGAGTTATTGTCGGGAACTAATAAAATACTTTCCTCATTGGCGTTATCATCCAATTTAATTTCTTCTTCTCCAATAAAATAAATTAATAACACTAAATAATTGTTGATTTGTAAATATACATGCAGTAAATTGTGTGTATAGGATTTTTAAAAATACAAAACACTTGTAATAAATACAAAAAAACTTCAAAATTACTGAGCTTAAGGAATGATACCGAAATAATAAAATAAAAACATAATAAAAACTTCATTCATACGTAAATAAAACCAAAATTTCCATAAAAAATGCGTTATTCGTACTATCGAACAGAAAAATTTTGACTTTATTCGTACTATAGAGTAGACAATGCAACAATTTTGCCATTCGTATTATTGGATATTCGTAATAAAGAGTATACGTACTATTGGACGTCCACTGTATATATACCATTCTCACGAACTATGTTATATTACCACTGTAACATTTTGGAGAAAAAATCACAGAAAAGAAATATATTAACTATGCAGCCAAAAATACCTGCTAATGCCAGTTTTTCTCTGAATTTTTCGGATATAACTGCATGAAAATAACGACAGTAGCAAATACTTTTGTGTTTTTTTTTTCGTTTAAAAGGAAAATCAAACAGTGAAAATCATATTGAAGAATGGCGCTGTCAACAAAAAAAAAGCCAGACAGCCACAAAGACAAGCAGACATTAAGGGAAACAGTTAGTCTGACATTTGTACGTTTTAAAGTAGAGTTGAGTGGTTGAAGAAACACACATTCATATAAGTATTTACAAAAGTTTGCATAACTTTTCTTTTTATGGATTTGCATACAAGTTACTTACATACAGACATATGTTCGGTAAGTACTATAACAGTTACAACTTCAATGAATTTTGGACAAAAATTGGAGTGGCTCACAAAAATTAAAAACAGGAACATTTTGTAACTTAAAACGTTTTCTAAAAATAATTGTATGTTTGTAAATTTAAAGATTTGGTCGATGATTAAATTTAAATGTTTATCACAATTTCCTCTACAAATTACTGCCTCCTTACTACTTACCATTCTTTGACGTGTAAAATCCATTATGGATTTCCTTTGGTTGGAATAGTTGTCAAATGTGTTCATATGTATATGTAAAAAACGATAAATCTTCTCCCACATGCTATAATGGATAGATTTTACGTCTTAAAATTTGTTTTTACTCTTGTGTTGAACTAAAACAGTAAATGACAATACATGAGAAAACTTTCAATTGATCGATCGTTTAAAACAGAGACCATTAAAGGCAATCAATTAAAAGTTTAAATGCTGTTTTACATTTTAAACGTTACAGGTGCAGTTTTGATTTTGCAATTTAGTTTAATTATTATCGGATTATAAGTAAATAAGAGGACCTTGAGAAAATTTTTCTAAAGAGAGCAAATTTTAACAAATTTTGTCAATATTTTCTCTATAGAAAACATTTTTATGTTCACAAAATTTTCCATAGAGAAACTTTTCACAAAATTTTCTATAGAGAAACTTTTCACAAAATTTTCTATAGAGAAACTTTTCACAAAATTTTCTATAGCGAAACTTTTCACAAAATTTTCTATAGAGAAACTTTTCACAAGATTTTCTATAGATTTTCTATAATTTTAAAATTTTGCTTGTTTTTCTATATAGAAAATTTTCACAAGATTTTCTATAGAGAAAATTTTTACAAAATTTTCTGTAGAGAAACTTTTCGCAAAATTTTCTGTAGAGAAACTTTACACAAAATTTTCTGTAGAGAAACTTTTCACAAAATTTTCTGTAGAGAAACTTTTCACAAAATTTTCTATAGAGAAAATGTTCACAAGATTTTATAAAAATTTTCTCTAATTTTAAAATTTTATTTAAATTTTTACAGAATTTTCTATAGAGAAAATTTTTACAGAATTTTCTATAGAGAAAATTTTTACAGAATTTTCTATAGAGAAATTTTTCACAAAATTTTCTATAGAGAAAACTTTTACAAAATTTTCTATTGAAGAAATTTTTACAAAATTATCTATTGAAGAAATTTTTACCAAATTTTCTATAGAGAAGACTTTCACAAAATTTTCTATAGAGATAATTTTCACAAAAGAAATATTTTACCAAAAAATTTCTATAAAGGAAATGTTTAAATACTAATACTAATTCTAATACTAATACTAATACTAATACTAATAGTAATAGTAATAGTAATAGTAATAGTAATAGTAATAGTAATAGTAATAGTAATAGTAATAGTAATACTAATACTAATACTAATACTAATACTAATACTAATACTAATACTAATACTAATACTAATACTAATACTAATACTAATACTAATACTAATACTAATACTAATACTAATACTAATACTAATACTAATACTAATATTAATACTACTAATGCTTTTTGATACTAGTTCAGTTCTAGTTCATTTCTAGTTCAATTCTAGTTCAATTCTATTTTAAGTTCTAGTTCATTTCTAGTTCTAGTTCAGTTCTAGTTCAGTTCTAGTTCAGTTCTAGTTAAGTTCTAGTTCAGTTCTAGTTCAGTTCTAGTTCAGTTCTAGTTCAGTTCTAGTTCAGTTCTAGTTCAGTTCTAGTTCAGTTCTAGTTCAGTTCTAGTTCAGTTCTAGTTCAGTTCTAGTTCAGTTCTAGTTCAGTTCTAGTTCAGTTCTAGTTCAGTTCTAGTTAAGTTCTAGTTCAGTTCTAGTTCAGTTCTAGTTCAGTTCTAGTTCAGTTCTAGTTCAGTTCTAGTCAGTTCTAGTTCAGTTCTAGTTCAGTTCTAGTTCAGTTCTAGTTCAGTTCTAGTTCAGTTCTAGTTCAGTTCTAGTTCAGTTCTAGTTCAGTTCTAGTTCAGTTCTAGTCAGTTCTAGTTTCTAGTTCAGTTCTAGTTCAGTTCTAGTTCAGTTCTAGTTCAGTTCTAGTTCAGTTCTAGTTCAGTTCTAGTTCAGTTCTAGTTCAGTTCTAGTTCAGTTCTAGTTCAGTTCTAGTTCAGTTCTAGTTCAGTTCTAGTTCAGTTCTAGTTCAGTTCTAGTTCAGTTCTAGTTCAGTTCTAGTTCAGTTCTAGTTCAGTTCTAGTTCAGTTCTAGTTCAGTTCTAGTTCAGTTCTAGTTCAGTTCTAGTTTCAGTTCTAGTTCAGTTCTAGTTCAGTTCTAGTTCTAGTTTCTAGTTCAGTTCTAGTTCAGTTCTAGTTCAGTTCTAGTTCAGTTCTAGTTCAGTTCTAGTTCAGTTCTAGTTCAGTTCTAGTTCAGTTCTAGTTCAGTTCTAGTTCAGTTCTAGTTCAGTTCTAGTTCAGTTCTAGTTCAGTTCTAGTTCAGTTCTAGTTCAGTTTCTAGTTCAGTTCTAGTTCAGTTCTAGTTCAGTTCTAGTTCAGTTCTAGTTCAGTTCTAGTTTCAGTTCTAGTTCAGTTCTAGTTCAGTTTCTAGTTCAGTTTAGTTCAGTTCTAGTTCAGTTCTAGTTCAGTTCTAGTTCAGTTCTGTTCAGTTCTAGTTCAGTTCTAGAATACTAATACTACTAATGCTTTTTGATACATTTTCTATAGATAATATTTTCGATCAATTTTCTATAACAACAATTTTTAAAAAACTTTGTTTAAAGAGAACATTTTTTAAACATTTTTCAAAATGAATTAATTCTGATTTATTAAAAATCGAAATAATTTTTTTATTTTATATAATTTCAGGTATGTACTGGAAAATTTTCCTCATGTTTACATATTTTTGTTAGTCACTGTACCCGAAGAGTTTCCTTCAGTTTACAGCATTTTGAGGTTTATAAGACAATCACTATAAAGAAGTGAGTGAGTGGTAAGTTGTTGCAAGGGTTTCCAATGTCTTTTAATGTTAATTTTGTTATTATTGACAGTTGAATAAATTGTATTACTCACACATACATACTACATACATAGATATGTATGTATGTATTTGTGATACTATTTTTGCAATTGTAGTTAACAACTTCATAGTCATCATCCTCATCTCTAAATGAATTACTAGCAGTTGAACTAAGTCGAGAGGGTTCCATTACATTTACACTATATTTTCTTACAAGTGTTTCAATCAATTTTCAAGCTGTTGTTGCTTTAACTTGGCAACCTCTGGCGTATAATTCTTCTCATTCTTTAGTTATGTAATACATGTAGTACATGACATGTCAAATATTTTCAAATGTGTAAAGTTTTTTATGCTGTAGAGTAGAGTGTAAAAATAAATTTTTCTTTAAAATTGATTTACATATATCAATTGCATTGCATTTGATTTTCATATTTTGAATAAAATATTTATGTCAATGAGCTTTGTTATCGTGGGAGAAGTGTGAGGTTTGGAATATATATTTTTACTTGAACTTTTTAACACAAAGAAAACTTATTTTGACATAAATCTCTCTTTGGTATTGTAAATCAAATTTTCAAAGTCGTATGTTGTGACTTTGTGGTAAACTGAATGTTAAATAAACAAGAGATTTAATAATATCTGAAATGAATGAAGATTCCAGATAATTTTCAGATAGTTTTTTCTACACCCACCTTCAAATAAACCAATGTCTCAGAATCCTAATCGCACGTTTGTCCATCTGTCTGTCTGTCCGTCTGTCTATCTGTCCGTCTGTCTACCTTTTTTTAGGGCATTTTGTATGTATTCCTATTACACACTTGTCATTGTGTTGAACTATTGCTGTGCATGTTATTTCATAATTATTAAAAACATCAATTTTATTTCAATAAACAAAAGATATTCATTATACAATATTAACATAAATAATTTAAATTAAATCTGTTTATGTATTGTTAATAAAATAAACAGTTTTAGTACTTTCCAGGCTGTGAATATAAAACAAATAAATAAATTATTTTTATAACTCTTGTGCTATAAAATAAATTCATTTTATTAAGTCAATCCCAGCTGTTAATCAGTTGTGTCAGTTGTTAATTGTTATCGTATAGCTGTTGTCATTGCGATCAAGTGGGGAAATTAATTGCCAACAATTGTGGTTAATTAGTGATTAATTTAAATGTAATTTACACAGAGATTGTTAAGCTATATGTTTTTTTTCTTCGTGAGAAAATGTCCAAAGAGAAAAAACAATTATGGTAATTTTTTTATTTTCTATGAAAAGAAAATTTATGAAAAAATTCATCACAAATTTTCTATTCTATAAAGAGAAATTTTTTTATGAAAAGAAAATTTATGGAAAATTTTCTATTAAAGGAAAATTTATGGAAAATTTTTTATAAAATAAAAATTTATGGAAAAGTTTTTATAAAAAGAAAATTTATGGAAAATTTTCTAAGAAAAGAAAATTTATGGAAAATTTTCTAAGAAAAGAACATTTATGGAAAATTTTCTAAGAAAAGAATATTTATGGAAAATTTTCTAAGAAATGAAATTTCTTAAAAATGGAAAATTTATCGAAAAATTTCTATAAAAATAAAATTTAGCGAAAATATTCTTTAAAGTGGAAATTTATCGATAATTTTCTTTAAAAAGAGAATTTATCGAAAAATTTCTTTAAAAAGAAAATTTTTTGAAATTCTTCTATAAAAAGAAAATTTTTCGAATTTCTTTTGTAAAATTAAAATTTCTGTATTTCTTTTAGTTAGTTAGTTAGTTAGGTAGATAGTTAGTTAGTTAGTTAGCTAGGTAGTTAGTTAGTTATTTAGTTAGTTAGTTAGTTAGTTAGTTAGTTAGTTAGTTAGTTAGTTAGTTAGTTAGTTAGTTAGTTAGTTAGTTAGTTAGTTAGTTAGTTAGTTAGGTGTTAGTTAGTTAGCTAGTTAGTTAGTTAGTTAGTTAGTTAGTTAGTTAGTTAGTAGTTAGTTAAGTTAGTTAGTTAGTTAGTTAGTTAGTTAGTTAGTTAGTAGGTTAGTTAGTAGTTAGTTACTAGTTAGTTAGTAGTAGTTTAGTTAGTAGTTAGTTGTTAGTAGTTAGTTAGGTAGGTAGTTAGTTAGTTAGTTAGTAGTAGTTAGTGAGTAGTAGTAGTTTGTAGTTAGTAGTTAGTTAGTTAGTTAGTTAGTTAGTTAGTTATTAGTTAGTTAGTTAGTTAGTTAGGTAGTTCGTTAGTTAGTTAGGTTAGTTTAGTAGTTAGTAGTTAGTTAGTTTAGTTAGTTAGGTCAGTAGGTTAGTTAGTAGTTAGTAGTAGTCGTTAGTTAGTTTAGTTTGTTAGTTAGTTAGTTAGTTAGTAGTTAGTAGTTAGTTAGTTAGTTAGTTAGTCGGTAGTTAGTTAGTAGTTAGTTAGTTTAGTTAGTTAGTTAGTTAGTTAGTTAGTAGTTAGTTAGTTAGTTAGGTAGTTAGTTAGTTAGTTAGTTAGTTAGTTAGTTAGTTAGTTAGTTAGTTAGTTAGTTAGTAGTTAGTAGTTAGTTAGTTAGTTAGTTAGTAGTTAGTTAGTTAGTTAGTTAGTTAGTTAGTTAGTTAGTTAGTTAGTTAGTTAGTTAGTTAGTTAGTTAGTTAGTTAGTTAGTTAGTTAGTTAGTTAGTTAGTTAGTTAGTTAGTAGTTAGTTAGTTAGTTAGTTAGTTAGTTAGTTAGTTAGTTAGTTAGTTAGTTAGTTAGTTAGTTAGTTAGTTAGTTAGTTAGTTAGTTAGTTAGTTAGTTAGTTAGTAGTTAGTTAGTTAGTTAGTAGTTAGTTAGTTAGTTAGTTAGTTAGTTAGTTAGTTAGTAGTTAGTTAGTTAGTTAGTTAGTTAGTAGTTGTTAGTTAGTTAGTAGTTAGTTAGTTAGTTAGTTAGTTAGTAGTTAGTTAGTTAGTTAGTTAGTTAGTAGTTAGTTAGTTAGTTAGTAGTTAGTTAGTTAGTTAGTAGTAGTTAGTTAGTTAGTTAGTTAGTTAGTTAGTTAGTTAGTTAGTTAGTTAGTTAGTAGTTAGTTAGTAGTTAGTTAGTTAGTTAGTTAGTTAGTTAGTTAGTTAGTTAGTTAGTTAGTATAGTTAGTTAGTTAGTAGTTAGTTAGTTAGTTAGTTAGTTAGTAGTTAGTTAGTTAGTTAGTTAGTTAGTTAGTTAGTTAGTTAGTTAGTTAGTTAGTTAGTTAGTTAGTTAGTTAGTTAGTTAGTTAGTAGTAGTTAGTTAGTTAGTTAGTTAGTAGTTAGTTAGTTAGTTAGTTAGTTAGTTAGTTAGTAGTTAGTTAGTTAGTTAGTTAGTTAGTTAGTTAGTTAGTTAGTTAGTTAGTTAGTTAGTTAGTTAGTTAGTTAGTTAGTTAGTTAGTTAGTTAGTTAGTTAGTTAGTTAGTTAGTTAGTTAGTTAGTAGTTAGTTAGTTAGTTAGTTAGTTAGTTAGTTAGTTAGTTAGTTAGTTAGTTAGTAGTTAGTTAGTTAGTTAGTTAGTTAGTTAGTTAGTTAGTTAGTTAGTTAGTTAGTTAGTTAGTTAGTTAGTTAGTTAGTTAGTTAGTTAGTTAGTAGTTAGTTAGTTAGTTAGTTAGTTAGTTGTTAGTTAGTTAGTTAGTTAGTTAGTTAGTTAGTTAGTTAGTTAGTTAGTTAGTTAGTTAGTTAGTAGTTAGTTAGTTAGTTAGTTAGTTAGTTAGTTAGTAGTTAGTTAGTTAGTTAGTTAGTTAGTTAGTTAGTTAGTTAGTTAGTTAGTAGTTAGTTAGTTAGTTAGTTAGTTAGTTAGTTAGTTAGTTAGTTAGTTAGTTAGTTAGTTAGTTAGTTAGTTAGTTAGTTAGTTAGTTAGTTAGTTAGTTAGTTAGTTAGTAGTTAGTTAGTTAGTTAGTTAGTTAGTAGTTAGTTAGTTAGTTAGTAGTTAGTTAGTTAGTAGTTAGTTAGTTAGTTAGTTAGTTAGTTAGTTAGTTAGTTAGTAGTTAGTTAGTTAGTTAGTAGTTAGTTAGTTAGTTAGTTAGTAGTTAGTTAGTTAGTTAGTTAGTTAGTTAGTTAGTTAGTTAGTAGTTAGTTAGTTAGTTAGTTAGTTAGTTAGTTAGTTAGTTAGTTAGTTAGTTAGTTAGTTAGTTAGTTAGTTAGTTAGTTAGTTAGTTAGTTAGTTAGTTAGTTAGTTAGTTAGTTAGTTAGTTAGTAGTTAGTTAGTTAGTTAGTTAGTTAGTTAGTTAGTTAGTTAGTTAGTTAGTTAGTTAGTTAGTTAGTTAGTTAGTTAGTTAGTTAGTTAGTAGTTAGTTAGTTAGTTAGTTAGTTAGTTAGTTAGTTAGTTAGTTAGTTAGTTAGTTAGTTAGTTAGTTAGTTAGTTAGTTAGTTAGTTAGTTAGTTAGTTAGTTAGTTAGTTAGTTAGTTAGTTAGTTAGTTAGTTAGTTAGTTAGTTAGTTAGTTAGTTAGTTAGTTAGTTAGTTAGTTAGTTAGTTAGTTAGTTAGTTAGTTAGTTAGTTAGTTAGTTAGTTAGTTAGTTAGTTAGTTAGTTAGTTAGTTAGTTAGTTAGTTAGTTAGTTAGTTAGTTAGTTAGTTAGTAGTTAGTTAGTTAGTTAGTTAGTTAGTTAGTTAGTTAGTTAGTTAGTTAGTTAGTTAGTTAGTTAGTTAGTTAGTTAGTTAGTTAGTTAGTTAGTTAGTTAGTAGTTAGTTAGTTAGTTAGTTAGTTAGTTAGTTAGTTAGTAGTTAGTTAGTTAGTTAGTTAGTTAGTTAGTTAGTTAGTTAGTTAGTTAGTTAGTTAGTTAGTTAGTTAGTTAGTTAGTTAGTTAGTTAGTTAGTTAGTTAGTTAGTTAGTTAGTAGTTAGTTAGTTAGTTAGTTAGTTAGTTAGTAGTTAGTTAGTTAGTAGTTAGTTAGTTAGTTAGTTAGTTAGTTAGTTAGTTAGTTAGTTAGTTAGTTAGTTAGTTAGTTAGTTAGTTAGTTAGTTAGTTAGTAGTTAGTTAGTTAGTTAGTTAGTTAGTTAGTAGTTAGTTAGTTAGTAGTTAGTTAGTTAGTTAGTTAGTTAGTTAGTTAGTTAGTTAGTTAGTTAGTTAGTTAGTTAGTTAGTTAGTTAGTTAGTTAGTTAGTTAGTTAGTTAGTTAGTTAGTTAGTTAGTAGTTAGTTAGTTAGTTAGTTAGTTAGTTAGTTAGTTAGTTAGTTAGTTAGTTAGTTAGTTAGTTAGTTAGTTAGTTAGTTAGTTAGTTAGTTAGTTAGTTAGTTAGTTAGTAGTTAGTTAGTTAGTTAGTTAGTTAGTTAGTTAGTTAGTTAGTTAGTAGTTAGTTAGTTAGTTAGTTAGTTAGTTAGTTAGTTAGTTAGTTAGTTAGTTAGTTAGTTAGTTAGTTAGTTAGTTAGTTAGTTAGTTAGTTAGTTAGTTAGTTAGTTAGTTAGTTAGTTAGTTAGTTAGTTAGTTAGTTAGTTAGTTAGTTAGTTAGTTAGTTAGTTAGTTAGTTAGTTAGTTAGTTAGTAGTAGTTAGTTCGTAGTTAGTTAGTTAGTTAGTTAGTTAGTTAGTTAGTTAGTTAGTTAGTTAGTTAGTTAGTTAGTTAGTTAGTTAGTTAGTTAGTTAGTTAGTTAGTTAGTTAGTTAGTTAGTTAGTTAGTTAGTTAGTTAGTTAGTTAGTTAGTTAGTTAGTTAGTTAGTTAGTTAGTTAGTTAGTTAGTTAGTTAGTTAGTTAGTTAGTTAGTTAGTTAGTTAGTTAGTTAGTTAGTTAGTAGTTAGTTAGTTAGTTAGTTAGTAGTTAGTAGTTAGTTAGTTAGTTAGTTAGTAGTTAGTTAGTTAGTTAGTAGTTAGTTAGTTAGTAGTTAGTTAGTTAGTTAGTTAGTTAGTTAGTTAGTTAGTTAGTTAGTAGTTAGTTAGTAGTTAGTTAGTTAGTTAGTTAGTAGTTAGTTAGTTAGTTAGTTAGTTAGTTAGTTAGTTAGTTAGTTAGTTAGTTAGTTAGTTAGTTAGTTAGTTAGTTAGTAGTTAGTTAGTTAGTTAGTTAGTTAGTTAGTTAGTTAGTTAGGTGGTTGGTTGGTTGGTGGTTGGTTGGTTGATTAGTTAGTTCGTTATAAACAATGTTCACTTTCCTCCAAATTTAAAGTGTTGTCTGCTTTAAACCTTTAATATTAGGTGTGTTCATTGCTAGACATGTTTTTAAGAAATATTTTAAAAGCTTTACTTCCCCTCTATTAATCTATCAACTTTGATATAAATCACAGCATTTGTTCAAATATTATGAACAACTTATTTATAAAAAAACTTGTCTTAGGTCTTCTATCAAGTTTCATGAGCACATTAACTAATTGAACCCCCCAACATTTGTAGACAATATCAGACATTTTATGACACATTGCGTGTTAAAGGAAAACTTAAAGATAAATTGTCATAAACAACTTTATTTAGCTCGATGGTGGACATGTATAGACAACAGAGACGTAGTGAAAACAGAATTTAAAACTCATATTTCAAGTTAAATTTAGTTCTAAAAAAGTCGTTTACAAAATCTTCACTAGCCACTCTCGAATATGGCTATGTTGTTGGTAATTTTATGTTTCTTAAAACATAATTTTACAATTAAAAAAACAATGTTGTTATTTTTTCAATCATTTTTAATTTGTCTATCATACAAATAAGAAATTGCTGAAATTACATGAAAAAAAAATCATAATAAATTATTTTACAAATTCTCGGTGCCAAGAGAAAGAAAACATTATTTTTCAATTACCTAACGTTGTCTTTTAAGCTGCGGGTGTATGTTCTTTTGTTTAATAGTAATTTAATGCCTTGTTAAATCTTTTTATTCATTATACCCTACACCACTTTAGTGGGGAGGGTATATTGGATTTGTGCTGATGTTTGTAACATACAAAAATATTCGTCCTAGACCCACCTTAAAGTATACCAATCGGCTTAGAATCGTTTTCTGAGTCGATTAAGCTATGTCCGTCCGTCCGTCCGTCCGTCCGTCCGTCCGTCTGGCCGGCTGGCTGGCTGGCTGGCTGTCCATGTAAACCTTGTGCGCAAGGTACAGGTCGCAATTTTCAAGATAATTGGATGAAATTTGGCACGCACGTTTTATTTGACCCAAGGACAAAGCCTATTGAAAATGGTTAAAATCGGTCCATTATTTCACCTAGCCCCCATAGAACAGAACCCCCCGAAAAGGGCTTCTGAGCTCATAATTATGTTAAATATACAGATATATCGATAAAATACGGCACAACTAAGTTTTATAGAAGTCTTGATGACCCTGCCAAATTTCATAAAGATCGGGCCCCATTTGACCCTAGCTCCCATACAAAGTCCCCTTCAGAAAATTACTTGAATGTCCCAAATTAACTTATAAACACAAATATCGCGATGAAATTCAGCACATTAAAATATTATGTAAATATAAATATATTCACAAAATTTTATCGGGCTTGGTCCATATTTGCCCCTAGCCCCCATATAAAGCCTCTTTCAGAAAATTAGTTTTTCATCCATAAATTGCTTAAATGTATCGGAACAAGGGAATATTGAAGATAAATGCTTTATTATGAAAAATAAATCACATTTAATATTCATAACTGGTGTAGGGTATCATATGGTCGGCCACGCCCGACTATACTTTTTTACTTGTTTTATTTTGTTTATAATTTCAATAAGTTTTATAAACGCTTAATAAGCTAAAAGAATATAAACAAATAAACAAAATTGCAATTAAAATTAATAAAATATGGGGAAGCAGGAAAAACAATAAACAGCTCTAGATTTAAAAAAAAAAGAAAAAATTAAATAAAATTTATTTTTTATTTAAAACTATCAATTAGTGAAAATTGTATTAAGAATAAGGGGACCAGTTCATTGCAGTTTAAGTGATAAGTATAAGCTTTCGTTTATAAGATTTCCAGCTCTTTGCTATTTGATAATATTTAATCAATATTTACAGCCAGTGTCCCTCATTTAACAACCAATAAAGTTCCAATTTTAAACACAAGTTGTTCCAAAAACTTTGTTTCATTGACATATGTTTAACAACATCTGTTTTGGACAAATGAAATCTAAAATCTTCAAAAAATGCTTTTCTCTATTCCTTCTGTTTCATCTTAGTATCTTGCTGGTTTCTCTTAAAATAAACTTGAGATTTTGTCATGACAATGTTATAGCCAACATTTACAATTATTTTTTATTTCATTAAATTTTTCAATATTTTCCAAATCAATACATTTTATTGGTAACAACCACTTGTTCTAACATATACTGTTGAAAAAAAATTTTACTAAAAACTGAACTACAAAATCATTTTAATTCTGTTTAAAATTTAACTTAAACTTTAACTGTCATTTACTTTCAAAACCTCTTAAAATATTTATTAATTCATGTCTCTTCAACCAAGTGAAAGTTATGTTGTTTTCTTTAATGAAAAATTCTACGTTAATTTTTTGTTTCTTCTTCTGTGTGATAAAACGAAAAAACTCCTACTAATTTGTCACTAAATGTTAATTAAAATGCGTTTAAAAATATATGAATTAATTTATGTTTTTGTGGGGCGCAAAAAGAAACAAAAATATTTGAACACATGGCTTTTAACACATCGACATGCCAAAAACAGAAACACCAACAAGTGGAAAAAAATAACAAATAAACAAAAGATACGGTGGTGGCGGAACAGTGGGCTTAAGGAAAGGAAAATTTGGGAAAAAACTATGACTATACAATAACTAGATCATGGACTGGAGAACCAATGAAATATGGCCTAGAATACACTAGAATATGACTACACTATGACTGGAATATGACTAGAATATGACTAGACTATGACTAGACTATGACTAGACTATGACTAGCCTATGACTAGACTATGACTAGCCTATGACTAGACTATGACTAGACTATGACTAGACTATGACTAGACTATGACTAGACTATGACTAGACTATGACTAGACTATGACTAGACTATGACTAGACTATGACTAGACTATGACTAGACTATGACTAGACTATGACTAGACTATGACTAGACTATGACTAGACTATGACTAGACTATGACTAGACTATGACTAGACTATGACTAGACTATGACTAGACTATGACTAGACTATGACTAGACTATGACTAGACTATGACTAGACTATGACTAGACTATGACTAGACTATGACTAGACTATGACTAGACTATGACTAGACTATGACTAGACTATGACTAGACTATGACTAGACTATGACTAGACTATGGACTAGACTATGACTAGACTATGATAGACTATGACTAGACTATGACTAGACTATGACTAGACTATGACTAGACTATGACTAGACTATGACTAGACTATGACTAGACTATGACTAGACTATGACTAGACTATGACTAGACTATGACTAGACTATGACTAGACTATGACTAGACTATGACTAGACTATGACTAGACTATGACTAGACTATGACTAGACTATGACTAGACTATGACTAGACTATGACTAGACTATGACTAGACTATGACTAGACTATGACTAGACTATGACTAGACTAGACTATGACTAGACTATGACTAGACTATGACTAGACTATGACTAGACTATGACTAGACTATGACTAGACTATGACTAGACTATGACTAGACTATGACTAGACTATGACTAGACTATGACTAGACTATGACTAGACTATGACTAGACTATGACTAGACTATGACTAGACTATGACTAGACTATGACTAGACTATGACTAGACTATGACTAGACTATGACTAGACTATGACTAGACTATGACTAGACTATACTAGACTATGACTAGACTATGACTAGACTATGACTAGACTATGACTAGACTATGACTAGACTATGACTAGACTATGACTAGACTATGACTAGACTATGACTAGACTATGACTAGACTATGACTAGACTATGACTAGACTATGACTAGACTATGACTAGACTAAAGACTAGACGATATACTAGACTATAGACTTGACTATAGACTAGACTATAGACTAGACTATAGACCGTACTATAGACTAAACTATTGACTAAACTATAGACTAAACTATTTACTAAGCTGTAGACAGGACCAGTACATGGGTTAGACTGGGAACTGTTTTATCCATTCTAAACCACTGTACCATTTAAATATAATTGTTTTTTTTTTTCATTTATTTTTTCGCCGTGTTTACTGTAGCTAGTGTGTTTTTTGCCGCTGTACATTATTCAGCATGAATAAAAGCAATTTATGATGCATCAATTGGCGCCAACATCGTTTAACGTTTCAAACAAAATTAAATCCTCTATGTAGTGACAGTATTTTTTTTTGCAGCAGTCACAGTATAATAAAGCATTTTAAAAACCATCAATTTTGACAGCAACGTTGAGACAATTATACGTACAAGAAAAATGATCGTGGGCATATATCGAAAATTTATGAGCTATTAACGAACTTCTGAAAAATATATGACAAAAATGACAGCTACGTAAATTACTAATTATAGAAAGTAAAACTGAGAAAAACAATAGTTATAAAAAGTTAATATATTTTTTTCTAAATGACAGTTTAAAGCGAAACTGCATTTTTGTATAAATTATTATAATTTTATTTTTATTTTATAAATGCTGTTATAAACCTTAAATTATTTATAGTTATCTGTTTTTTGAATTTTTGAAATCGTTTCAGTCGTTTGCGAGCAATGACTTAAAATATCTTTTAAGTCAATAATTAATATCAATCATACGCCCAGGTATCCACTATTACCCTGTTAATATATTAAATTGTTCCATTTTGGGTCACAAAACACTTCTTTCCACAATTTAACTTTATTGCCATAATATACATATAATGCATTTTTATAAGTAGCTGTTTTATAATGTTTCAATATTTCCTTCACAAACAATGTATTAATTTTTATCATAAATATCCACTCCATGTCATTTTATTGAAAACATTAAAGTCTTTTCTTTTATACACTCGTTGACAGTTTTTGTGGCAATTATGATTAAACAAAAATAAAAAAAAACGTAAATAAAAAGAAATCATGTTTGTAAAAACTCTTTATATACAATTCATGTTAATAGCAGTATTTATAACATGTCATTTACCTTAAACATGTTGTTGTCAACTGTTTTGCCATTCGTGAACAAATTCAATTTAAATATATTAGTTAGTTAAACAATTTTTGTATTTTGGCTTCTTTAGTTAAGCACCCAAATTCAAAGAACGAGTTGAGTAATAATGAACTTTTTGGCAAGAGACCGCAAAACCACAGACATAAACACACTCTCAAATAAACTGACTTATAGCACTGTTGTAAACCACAGCTTAAACCACAACAAACAGTTAAATGCAAAAGCAAGAAGACAGCGGAAAAAAAGGAATTATGTGAAAGACAAGTGAATTGGTTTGTGAGGCGGCGGCGCTTTTGTGGTTAAATTGTTTGTATGTTTGTATATTGTTTATTATATTGTCGTTGTTGTTATTTTTTATCCATTCAGCCATCCATCCATTCATTAATTTGTTTATTCATAATTTATGCTTTAGCTTTGATTTTCAGACAACATATGTTCTATTGGGGGTATAAAAAGATATTTAATGTAAAAAAATCAGACTACGGATTAGACTATAGCCCAGGCTGTAAACCAGACTGTAGAACTGCTCTCCATAGTGCAAACTAGACTGTTATCGAGACAATAAACAAAACCATAGTCTAGTCTATATAAAATATTATAGACTAGACTAGAGACTCGACTATAGATTAGACTTTAGACTAGACTGTAGACTAGACTAGAGACTAGACTATAGATTAGACTTTAGACTAGACTATAGAATAGACTATATACTAGAATACAGACTAGACTATAGAATAGTTTATAGACTAGGCTATAATCTACACTATAGACTACACTATAGACTACACTATAGACTACACTATAGACTAGACTATAGACTAGACTATAGACTAGACTATAGACTAGACTATAGACTAGACTATAGACTAGACTATAGACTAGACTATAGACTAGACTATAGACTAGACTATAGACTAGACTATAGACTAGACTATAGACTAGACTATAGACTAGACTATAGACTAGACTATAGACTAGACTATAGACTAGACTAGACTATAGACTAGACTATAGACTAGACTATAGACTAGACTATAGACTAGACTATAGACTAGACTATAGACTAGACTATAGACTAGACTATAGACTAGACTATAGACTAGACTATAGACTAGACTATAGACTAGACTATAGACTAGACTATAGACTAGACTATAGACTAGACTATAGACTAGACTATAGACTAGACTATAGACTAGACTATAGACTAGACTATAGACTAGACTATAGACTAGACTATAGACTAGACTATAGACTAGACTATAGACTAGACTATAGACTAGACTATAGACTAGACTATAGACTAGACTATAGACTAGACTATAGACTAGACTATAGACTAGACTATAGACTAGACTATAGACTAGACTATAGACTAGACTATAGACTAGACTATAGACTAGACTATAGACTAGACTATAGACTAGACTATAGACTAGACTATAGACTAGACTATAGACTAGACTATAGACTAGACTATAGACTAGACTATAGACTAGACTATAGACTAGACTATAGACTAGACTATAGACTAGACTATAGACTAGACTATAGACTAGACTATAGACTAGACTATAGACTAGACTATAGACTACTAGACTAGACTATAGACTAGACTATAGACTAGACTATAGACTAGACTATAGACTAGACTATAGACTAGACTATAGACTAGACTATAGACTAGACTATAGACTAGACTATAGACTAGCTATAGACTATACTAGACATAGCTTTCAGCCCCCTAATATTCACACTCAAACCATTCTATACCCGTCATGTTAATTGTCGGCCTGATTAAGAGCAAACAAAAAAATATACGAAACAGCAGAAATGTGTTGTTTTTTAATGTCATTTTAATAAATAATTGAATAAAAGAAATTTGCGGTATTTAGCTCCCCCTCAAAAACGAAAAAAAAAACACTTTTACATATAAAGCACAAAATATTTTACACACATTCTCTGCCAAATCTGAAATGATGGCCCATTAATGTTATAAATGAGATTGTTTAGCAGCAAACTTTTTGTGTGTGTGTGTTTGCTTCTTTCCCAATGAATTTAAATGCATTTCGATAAAAAAAGAAATAAGAAAAAAATTTTGATGGATTTTAAAACAATTTAAAATAAATTACTTTTAAGTGAATATTTTAACAGCATTATGCGTGTGTGTTCTTTTTTGTACAATAAGTCCCAAATTGTGTGTTGAACAAAAACAAAAAAACCACAGGAAGACACAGTTCAGAAATGTTTTTATGCTGAATAGACTTTTTATATAAACTGCTAGATTTGTTATTTTTATTAATGTGAAAGCAGTTTTTATTATTAGATAAATATTTTAGTTAAAATAACAATAAAAAAATTAATTAAAATTTTATGTTTCATAAATACTAATGGATAGTACTTTCCATAACTTTAAAAATTGACTAGACTATGACTATACTATGACTATACTATGACTAGACTATGACTAGACTATAACTAGACTATGACTAGACTATGACTAGACTATGACTAGACTATGACTAGACTATGACTAGACTATGACTAGACTATGACTAGACTATGACTAGACTATGACTCGCCTATGACTAGACTAGACTAGACTATGACTAGACTATGACTAGACTATGACTAGACTATGACTAGACTATGACTAGACTATGACTAGACTATGACTAGACTATGACTAGACTATGACTAGACTATGACTAGACTATGACTAGACTATGACTAGACTATGACTAGACTATGACTAGACTATGACTAGACTATGACTAGACTATGACTAGACTATGACTAGACTATGACTAGACTATGACTAGACTATGACTAGACTATGACTAGACTATGACTAGACTATGACTAGACTATGACTAGACTATGAAGACTATGACTAGACTATGACTAGGACTATGACTAGACATGACTGACTGACTAGACTGACTAGACTAGACTATGACTAGACTATGACTAGACTATGACTAGACTATGACTAGACTATGACTAGACTATGACTAGACTATGACTAGACTATGACTAGACTATGACTAGACTATGACTAGACTATGACTAGACTATGACTAGACTATGACTAGACTATGACTAGACTATGACTAGACTATGACTAGACTATGACTAGACTATGACTAGACTATGACTAGACTATGACTAGACTATTACTAGACTATGACTGGACTTTTACTATTCCATAAAATAAATGCTAGAAATGCTGGAAAATCTATTGAAAAATTCGCAGGTGATATTAATATATTTCTAGTATATCTCGTCCCAGTAATATTAAAAACCAATAAAATTTTGTGTGGCGATAATTTGTTCAGCAAAACAAAAATAAAGTAAGTACTTAGCAAACATTGTGCTATAGGTTCTTCTCATATACACACTAACCAGCCGACTAAGTGAGGTCACAAAGTTGAAAATAGTTTTCGCAAATCATATTACTTTACTATAGAAAACTAAGTAAATTTAAGGTGTACACGGCTAGGAACAAGAAAAACTAAAAGCACATTTCTCCATAACATTTTATTGCTGGCAAAGTTTTGTTTTGAGTTTAGTTTGAAAATGTTTCACATCAACAAATCTGAAGAGTTTGTTTTAGGAACTCCTTAAAGTATACAATAGAAAGTGTAAAAGTGTAGTTAAAAGAAAATATGCTATAAAAGTTGATAAAGATCATATGTTCAAGTGATATGTTTAAAAAAATCTTGAAAAATATTTTAAATATTTAAATAAGACTTTATAATTTTAGGAAACCTTTTTCATGAAACTTTTAAATAAAAATTTTAAATTAAATTAAATTAAATTTTATTTATCTCTACATTTAACAACTTATTCCTTTTTATCAACTTAATTCAATTTTACGGAAATTAAACAAATTTTCTCAATTATACAGAAAATTTAAATAATTAAAGTTCTTTTCTCTACTTCATGCCACTTATTTCTCAGAATTTAGTTCTCTCTTCCACACCCCTTTTTTATAACGCCAGTGATTAATTGATTGTCTTGTTTAATAGAGCCATTGTTTAATCAATCATTCATAGTTACTGTATATGTATGTTTATTTACATAGTTGCTGTTGTTGTTAATTAATTTGTTTTACACCTGATTTAATCACAAAGTAATTGTTACTGTTTTTTTGAGGTTTTAGTGTTTTTTAATTACTACGTTAAAACCCTTAAATAAAGCAGCAATATTTCATGGTGACTTTTTGTATGTGTGAACAAAATATTAACAAAATTTAATTAAACTTTAAAACATTAACTGTTTTGTAGCAAAAAGTTAAGAAAACTAAAGTTAAATGAGTGTGTATGTAAACACTGACTTGACTTTTATGTATTGCTCAATACAGTGGGTAATATAAAAGTTGACATTAACGGCTGTCAAAGAAAGCTCAGAATTCAATAAGAATAGAAAGCCCCTCGGGACAACAAAGACTGGACTTGAGACTAGCCTATAGAATAGATATATACTAGACTATAGACTTGACTATAGACTAGACCAATAGACTAGACTATAGACTAGACCATAGACTAGACTATAGGACTAGACTATAGACTAGACCATAGACTAGACTATAGACAAGACTATAGACTAGACTATAGACTAGTCTATAGTCTAGACTATAGACTAGATTATAGACTAGCCTATAGAATAGATTATATACTAGACTATAGACTTGACTATAGACTAGACTATAGACTTGACTATAGACTAGACATAGACTAGACTATAGACTAGACTATAGACTAGGACTATAGACTAGACTATAGACTCGACTATAGACTAGACTATAGACTAGACTATATACTATAGACTACTATACTATAGACTAGACTATAGATCTAAGACTATAGACTATGACTATAGACTACGACTATAGACTAGACTATAGATAGACTATAGACTAGACTATAGACTAAGACTATACTAGACTGACTATAGACTAGACTATAGACTAGACTATAGACTAGACTATAGACTAGACTATAGACTATAGACTAGACTATAGACTAGACTATAGACTAGACTATAGACTAGACTATAGACTAGACTATAGACTAGACTATAGACTAGACTATAGACTAGACTATAGACTAGACTATCTAGACTATAGACTAGACTATAGACTAGACTATAGACTAGACTATAGACTAGACTATAGACTAGACTATAGACTAGACTATAGACTAGACTATAGACTAGACTATAGACTAGACTATAGACTAGACTATAGACTAGACTATAGACTAGACTATAGACTAGACTATAGACTAGACTATAGACTAGACTATAGACTAGACTATAGACTAGACTATAGACTAGACTATAGACTAGACTATAGACTAGACTATAGACTAGACTATAGACTAGACTATAGACTAGACTATACTAGACTAGACTATACTAGACTATAGACTAGACTAGACTATAGACTATAGACTAGACTAGACTAGACTATAGACTAGACTATAGACTAGACTATAGACTAGACTATAGACTAGACTATAGACTAGACTATAGACTAGACTAGACTATAGACTAGACTATAGACTAGACTATAGACTAGACTATAGACTAGACTATAGACTAGACTATAGACTAGACTATAGACTAGACTATAGACTAGACTATAGACTAGACTATAGACTAGACTATAGACTAGACTATAGACTAGACTATAGACTAGACTATAGACTAGACTATAGACTAGACTATAGACTAGACTATACGACTAGACTATAGACTAGACTATAGACTAGACTATAGACTAGACTATAGACTAGACTATAGACTAGACTATAGACTAGACTATAGACTAGACTATAGACTAGACTATAGACTAGACTATAGACTAGACTATAGACTAGACAATAGACTAGACTATAGACTAGACTATAGACCTAGACTATAGACTAGACTATAGACTAGACTATAGACTAGACTATAGACTAGACTATAGACTAGACTATAGACTAGACTATAGACTAGACTATAGACTAGACTATAGACTAGACTATAGACTAGACTATAGACTAGACTATAGACTAGACTATAGACTAGACTATAGACTAGACTATAGACTAGACTAGACTAGACTAGACTATAGACTAGACTAGACTACTATACTAGACTATAGACTAGACTATAGACTAGACTATAGACTAGACTTAGCACTAGACTATAGACTAGACTATAGACTAGACTATAGACTAGACTATAGACTAGACTATAGACTAGACTATAGACTAGACTATAGACTAGACAATAGACTAGACTATAGACTAGACTATAGACTAGACTATAGACTAGACTATAGACTAGATAATAGACTAGACTATAGACCAGACTACAGACTAGACTATAGACTAGACTATAGACTAGACAATAGACTAGACTATAGACTAGACATAGACTAGACTATAGACTAGACTATAGACTAGACTATAGACTAGACTATAGACTAGACTATAGACTAGACTATAGACTAGACTATAGACTAGACTATAGACTAGACTATAGACTAGACTATAGACTAGACTATAGACTAGACTATAGGACTAGACTATAGACTAGACCTATAGACTAGACTATAGACTAGACTATAGACTAGACTATAGACTAGACTATAGACTAGACTATAGACTAGACTATAGACTAGACTATAGACTAGACTATAGACTAGCCTATAGACTAGACTATAGACTAGACTATAGACTAGACTATAGACTAGACTATAGACTAGACTAATAGACTAAGACTATAGACTAGACTATAGACTAGACTATAGACTAGACTATAGACTAGACTATAGACTAGACTATAGACTAGACTATAGACTAGACTATAGACTAGACTATAGACTAGACTATAGATAGACATAGACTAGACTATAGACTAGACTATAGACTAGACTATAGACTAGACTATACTAGACTATAGACTAGACTATAGACTAGACTATAGACTAGACTATAGACTAGACTATGACTAGACTATAGACTAGACTAGACTAGACTATATAAGATAGACTATAACTAGACTATAGACTAGACTATACTAGAGACTATATACTAGACTAGACTATAGACTAGACTATAGACTAGACTATGGACTAGACAATAGACTAGACTATAGACTAGACTATAGACTAGACTATAGACTAGACTATAGACTAGACTATAGACTAGACTATAGACTAGACTATAGACTAGACAATAGACTAGACAATAGACTAGACTATAGACTAGACTATAGACTAGACTATAGACTAGACTATAGACTAGACAATAGACTAGACAATAGACTAGACTATAGACTAGACAATAGACTAGATAGACTAGACTATAGACTAGACTATAGACTAGACTATAGACTAGACTATAGACTAGACAATAGACTAGACTATAGACTAGACTATAGACTAGACTATAGACTAGACTATAGACTAGACTGTAGACTAGACTGACTAGACTATAGACTAGACTATAGACTAGACTATAGACTAGACTATAGACTAGACTATAGACTAGACTATAGACTAGACTATAGACTAGACTATAGACTAGACTATAGACTAGACTATAGACTAGACTATAGACTAGACTATAGACTAGACTATAGACTAGACTATAGACTAGACTATAGACTAGACTATAGACTAGACTATAGACTAGACTATAGACTAGACTATAGACTAGACTATAGACTAGACTATAGACTAGACTATAGACTAGACTATAGACTAGACTATAGACTAGACTATAGACTAGACTATAGACTAGACTATAGACTAGACTATAGACTAGACTATAGACTAGACTATAGACTATACTAGACTATAGACTAGACTATAGACTAGACTATGTTTACCTTTATTTCCCGTTCAGTTTCAATTTTCACTGTATATTCTCCTTTCCTAAACATTAAATATCAGCACTTCCATAAAGTTTTTTGCAACAGGTTGTTTACTTTTAGCTTTTTACGAGGTTTATTAAAAAACGAAAACTTTATTATTAAAATGGAATTTATAGTAGAACATCATGCCATTATTGTGAAGTAGTTATAACAAATAGAACGTTATTCGAAGCACACATTAGACCCCAACACTGAAAAATCTAACAACATGTTACCACTTAACTTCATACTCTAACTTACTTTGTACATAAACTACTTTGGTTGCTATTTTCAATGAGAATGAAACCTGCTAAAAACCTTTTACTAATTTGTTGCGTATGTTAAATCAACAGTCAAATTTTTTACCCACAACTCCCCCTATAATGGTTCTACTATAAATTATGTATAGTTAACGTTAGCTATTTAGTATGTATTTATGTAAATGTCTGTGTTGTTAGTATATAAGAGGGGGTGTTTTTAGAACTATTAAGCTTTTAGTCTTTTAAGTTTTTGATATTAGGGTAGAGCTTATAGAACAGATAACTCGAATGTTAACAATTCTATCAGCCAGAGAAAAGTAAAATTGTACATGAAGCTCGAAAATTGAAAACAAGTATATCCCTAATGCGTGTATTTATTTGTTTTAATAACTCTGTAGAAGTGTTTACCAGAGGGCGTGTGTGAAAGATTATAAGGTGAATGAATATCTTAAGTAAATGTTTGCACTTCATACACGTCTACATTGCTAAACACCAGTTGTAGTTGCCAGATAGATGTTTACAATTTGTTTACAAAAATCCTACAAAAAAATATTAACAAAATAATGTAAAGAAAATAACTCGCATTAAGCCGTCTTGAAATATTAAAAACAATAGAGAAAAACAAATCAATACATATTAACCTTTTAATATACTTGTGGCCGCTTACATCCCAATTCCAATAGTTAACTATTAACATCTGGCAATATTTACGCCAAGAATTTATATCATTATAACTCCTTTTAAACTACATCCCATCCTCATCTACACTATTATTCCCTGACATAAGATTTATGTATTTATTTAATGTTAACCTATAAACCTGCTGCATACTCATTCACTTTTTATCTCTTTACCTCTCCTCTTTTCTCACATTTTACCACACATTCACCCCCTTCTCTTAAACCTAGAGTAAGAGTTGTAGTTTATTTTTATGGCAATTTTATTAGTCTTTTTTTGCAGCATACTACTCGCTAATAGTCAACCAGTGTTTACTGTGGGTGTATCAGTGTATATAATTGTTACAAAGATATGTGGAGAGGGGGGAGTAGAGAACATAATAAATTTTCTAGGATAATATGTGATAATTTGTTAAAGGGATCTCTTTTAATAATTGATAGCTTTTTAAAGTTTTATTACATATTTTTATTACCAACAATCTATCTATTGTTGTTCTTTCTTTGCTGCTTTTGTTGTAGCAAAATATTTACAGTAATGTTCTAAAACTCAGCAAATTCTTCTGGGCTGTCGTAAATCTTGCAGAATTGATTATTTCAGTGATGGAAGCTCAAAAAGTTTTTTTACTACCAATATCTGTTCCTTGTTAAATTAAAAGTTATAGTATATTGATAGTCTATTGATAGTCTAGTGATAGTCTAGTGATAGTCTAGTCATAGTCTAGTGATAGTCTAGTGATAGTCTATTGATAGTCTAGTGATAGTCTAGTGATAGTTCTAGTGATAGTATAGTCATAGTCTAGTGATAGTCTAGTGATAGTCTAGTGATAGTCTAGTGATAGTCTAGTCATAGTCTAGTCATAGTCTAGTCATAGTCTAGTCATAGTCTAGTCATAGTCTAGTCATAGTCTAGTGATAGTCTAGTAATAGTCTAGTGATAGTCTAGTCATAGTCTAGTGATAGTCTAGTCATAGTCTAGTCATAGTCTAGTCATAGTCTAGTCATAGTCTAGTCATAGTCTAGTGATAGTCTAGTCATAGTCTAGTCATAGTCTAGTGATAGTCTAGTGATAGTCTAGTCATAGTCTAGTCATAGTCTAGTCATAGTCTAGTCATAGTCTAGTCATAGTCTAGTCATAGTCTAGTCATAGTCTAGTCATAGTCTAGTCATAGTCTAGTCATAGTTAGTCATAGTCATAGTCTAGTCATAGTCTAGTCATAGTCTAGTATATTCTGTCATAGTCCTAAGGTCATAGTCTAGTCATAGTCTAGTCATAGTCTAGTCATGTCTAGTCATAGTCTAGTCATAGTCTAGTCATAGTCTAGTCCATAGTCTAGTTCATAGTCTAGTCATAGTCTAGTCATAGTCTAGTCATAGTTCTAGTCATAGTCTGTCATAGTCTAGTCATAGCTAGTCATAGTCATAGTCTAGTCATATGCATTAGTCTAGTCTAGTCTAGTCTAGTCATAGTCTAGTCATAGTCTAGTCATAGTCTAGTCTAGTCATAGTCTAGTCATAGTCTAGTCATAGTCTAGTCATAGTCTAGGTCATGTCTAGTCATAGTCTAGTCATAGTCTGTCATAGTCTAGTCATAGTATAGTCATAGTCTAGTCATAGTCTAGTCTAGTCTAGTCATAGTCTAGTCATAGTCTAGTCATAGTCCTAGTCATGTCTAGTCATAGTCTAGTCCTAGTCTAGTCATAGTCTAGTCATAGTCTAGTCATAGTCTAGTCATAGTCTAGTCATAGTCTAGTCATAGTCTAGTCATAGTCTAGTCATAGTCTAGTCATAGTCTAGTCATAGTCTAGTCATAGTCTAGTCATAGTCTAGTCATAGTCTAGTCATAGTCTAGTCATAGTCTAGTCATAGTCTAGTCATAGTAGTCTAGTCATAGTCTAGTCATAGTCTAGTCATAGTCTAGTCATAGTCTAGTCATAGTCTAGTCATAGTCTAGTCATAGTCTAGTCATAGTCTAGTCATAGTCTAGTCATAGTCTAGTCATAGTCTAGTCATAGTCTAGTCATAGTCTAGTCATAGTCTAGTCATAGTCTAGTCATAGTCTAGTCATAGTCTAGTCATAGTCTAGTCATAGTCTAGTCATAGTCTAGTCATAGTCTAGTCATAGTCTAGTCTAGTCTAGTCATAGTCTAGTCATAGTCTAGTCATAGTCTAGTCATAGTCTAGTCATAGTCTAGTCATAGTCTAGTCATAGTCTAGTCATAGTCTAGTCATAGTCTAGTCATAGTCTAGTCATAGTCTAGTCATAGTCTAGTCATAGTCTAGTCATAGTCTAGTCATAGTCTAGTCATAGTCTAGTCATAGTCTAGTCATAGTCTAGTCATAGTCTAGTCATAGTCTAGTCCATAGTCTAGTCATAGTCTAGTCCATAGTATAGTCCATAGTCTAGTCCATAGTCTAGTTCATATTCTGGTCCATAGTCTAGTCCATAGTCTAGTCCATAGTCTAGTCCATAGTCTAGTCCATAGTCTAGTCCATAGTCTAGTCCATAGTCTAGTCCATAGTCTAGTCCATAGTCTAATCCATAGTCTAGTCCATAGTCTAGTTCATAGTCTAGTCCATAGTCTAGTCCATAGAATAGTCCTTAGTATAGTCCATAGTAAAGTCTAAAGTCTGGTTCATGATCGAATCTAGTCAACTTTATAATCCAGTCAATATCCTTGTATATATTCTGGTTTATTTATTAAAGTTAATTTCAATATTAATTCAAATAAATGGATAAGATTTCAAATGTCATTTAAAGTTTATATGGTTGCGAACACTACTGTATTAAAGTTTCTTAGAAAATTAAAGGGTTTTGTATTTTTGCTATTCATATCTTTTTGTTACCGTTAGACTGTTGAGTAATAAATTGTTTTGGTTAGAATTTAATTACAAAATTTTTTCTACATATTATTTGTGGCTTATTTTTCTCCGAATCTAGGTGAGAATTTCAAAACGAATATTTTCTTTAGGTTTTCAGAAAATAAATTATTGAATAAATGATTTAGGTGTTTTAACAGCTATTAGACATTCAATTACATTCTTTGGCTGACAGAGAAAAATGAGCAGGAAGGAAATTACACTATAAGTAAGGGGAAACCATAGCTACAGCTATAGCTTAAAGCTAAAGCTATAGCAGAAAAAAATTGAAAAATGTTTAAGTTACATGAAAAACTTAACGTATTACTTGTTCGAAGTTAGAACAAAGTTTTAGTGGTTAAACTGTTGAGCAAATTATTTATTTACTGTAAAATTAAATTTCTTAAATCATTAAACTTAGACTCTTGAGTCTATCCTAGTCTATTAAGAAATAAACGAAATTATATCAGGGTATAGGCTATCATATGATACTCTAGAAATTTCTATATGGTGGCTCTATATAACAAATTGTTTTTATATTAATTTGCCACTAACTGTCTTATTTACATATGTACTATGTTATTTATTTGTATCTATTTTGTGCAAAAATTAAAAATAAACAAAAATTTCTTTGGAAATAGACATCCGCTACGACCTAGAAGTAGACATCAATATCTACACTTGGCCATTAAACAAACAAGCAAAATGAACACCAAAAAGTAGAACTACATCCAACACCCATAACAATCTACTCCAAACGAATAAACAAATTTCTGTTTGCCAATTGAGTATAAAAATACGAAAACAACAGGCCGAAGTATCAAGTGTAAATCGTAGCAAATCAATAGCAAAAAAAAAAGTCACAAAACTTTTTTATCCCCTTAAAATATCAACATGTTTGCAAAAAGTTAAATAAACCGAACAAAAAGTAGAAAAAAATTAATTTTACTATATGTTTTGGAATAGATGTCAGAAAAAAATGTTTTTTTTTTGTATAGAAAGGAAATGGTCTCGACAGTGTAAAAATTATTTTCACTTTTGAATAGAATAATAAAAAAACAACAAAATAAAATCTTGACAAATGACAGCGCCAAGCAAACTCAATGAAAAATTTATATAAATAAAATTTGGTTTCAATAAAATGAAAAAAAAATAATAATAATTTAAATTTCAATGAGTCATACATTTGTCAAAGAATATTTATTTATTAAGTTGTAATCATATTTAGTATATAATTTTGTAAGGTAGGAGACGTATAGTGTAGTCTAAAGTCTAATTTTAACTCCAAGGTCTAGTCTAAATTCAAGACAAAAGTCTAGTCTAAATTCAAGACAAAAGTCTAGTCTAAAGTCTAGTCTAAATTCTAGCCTAAAACCAAGAATGCAGTCTAGGCTGAAATATAACTTACAGCTTAGTCTAAAGTCTAATATAAAGTATAGTCTAAAGTCTACTTTAAAGTCTAGCCTAAAGTCTAGTCTAAAGTCTAATCTAAAGTCTAGTCTAAAATTTTGTCAAAAGTCTAGTTTAGTTTACAGTCTAAAATCTAGTTTAGTTTACAGTCGTAAGTCTGTAATTTAAAGTCTAGTCTAAAGTCTGGTCTATAGACTAGTCTAAAGTCCCACCTAAAGTCTAGTCTAAATTCCACTATAAAGCCTAGTCCAAAGTCTACTCTAAAGTCTAATATATAGTTTAAAGTCTAATCTACAGTCTTGTCTAAGTCTACTGTAAAGTAAAGTCTAGTCTAAAGTCTTGTCTAAAGTTTATTCTAAAGTCTAGTCTAAAGTCTAATCTAAAGTCTAGTCTAAAGTCTAGTCTAAAGTCTAGTCTAAAGTCTAGTCTAAAGTCTAGTCTAAAGTCTAATCTAAAGTCTAGTCTAAAGTCTAGTCTAAGTCCAGTCTAAAGTCCAGTCTAAAGTCTAGTCTAAAGTTAAGTCTAAAGTCTAGTCTAAAGACTAGTTTAAGGTCTAGTTTAAAGTCTAGTCTGAAGACTAGTCCAATGTCTAGACTAGGCTAGTAAAATCCATATTCCAGTATATAGTCTAGTCTATAGTCTAGTCTATAGTCTAGTCTATAATCTAGTCTATAGTCTAGTCTATAGTCTAGTCTATAGTCTAGTCTATAGTCTAGTCTATAGTCTAATCTATAGTCTAATCTATAGTCTAGTCTATAGTCTAGTCTATAGTCTAATCTATAGTCTAGTCTATAGTCTAGTCTATAGTCTAATCTATAGTCTAATCTATAGTCTAGTCTATAGTCTAATCTATAGTCTAGTCTATAGTCTAGTATATAGTCTAATCTATAGTCTAGTCTATAGTCTAGTCTATAGTCTAGTCTATAGTCTAGTCTATAGTCTAGTCTATAGTCTAGTCTATAGTCTAGTCTATAGTCTAGTCTATAGTCTAGTCTATAGTCTAGTCTATAGTCTAGTCTATAGTCTAGTCTATAGTCTAGTCTATAGTCTAGTCTATAGTCTAGGTCTATAGTCTAGTCTATAGTCTAGTCTATAGTCTAGTCTATAGTCTAGTCTATAGTCTAGTCTATAGTCTAGTCTATAGTCTAGTCTATAGTCTAGTCTATAGTCTAGCTTCTATAGTCTAGTCTATAGTCTAGTCTATAGTCTAGTCTATAGTCTAGTCTATAGTCTAGTCTATAGTCTAGTCTATAGTCTAGTCTATAGTCCTAGTCTATAGTCTAGTCTATAGTCTAGTCTATAGTCTAGTCTATAGTCTAGTCTATAGTCTAGTCTTAGTCTAGTCTATAGTCTAGTCTATAGTCTAGTCTATAGTCTAGTCTATAGTCTAGTCTATAGTCTAGTCTATAGTCTAGTCTATAGTCTAGTCTATAGTCTAGTCTATAGTCTAGTCTATAGTCTAGTCTATAGTCTAGTCTATAGTCTAGTCTATAGTCTAGTCTATAGTCTAGTCTATAGTCTAGTCTATAGTCTAGTCTATAGTCTAGTCTATAGTCTAGTCTATAGTCTAGTCTATAGTCTAGTCTATAGTCTAGTCTATAGTCTAGTCTATAGTCTAGTCTATAGTCTAGTCTATAGTCTAGTCTATAGTCTAGTCTATAGTCTAGTCTATAGTCTAGTCTATAGTCTAGTCTATAGTCTAGTCTATAGTCTAGTCTATAGTCTAGTCTATAGTCTAGTCTATAGTCTAGTCTATAGTCTAGTCTATAGTCTAGTCTATAGTCTAGTCTATAGTCTAGTCTATAGTCTAGTCTATAGTCTAGTCTATAGTCTAGTCTATAGTCTAGTCTATAGTCTAGTCTATAGTCTAGTCTATAGTCTAGTCTATAGTCTAGTCTATAGTCTAGCCTATAGTCTAGCCTATAGTCTAGTCTATAGTCTAGTATATAGTCTAGTCTATAGTCTAGTCTATAGTCTAGTCTATAGTCTAGTCTATAGTCTAGTCTATAGTCTAGTCTATAGTCTATTCTATAGTCTAGTCTATAGTCTAGTCTATAGTCTATTCTATAGTCTATTCTATAGTCTAGTCTATAGTCTAGTCTATAGTCTAATCAAAAGGTTAGTCTATAGTCTATTCTATATTCTACTCTATTGCCTACTTTGTCAATAAAAATGGTTATCTTTACCTGTTTGTTAGACCAACCTCCATAATCATTTAGCAATTGACAATTACTTATTAATTCTAAAAACTGTGATTAATATTAGTTTTATTGATTTATTCCCCTAATAACTAATTTAAACAGGTCACGAGACATTATTTGAACTTTTCAGATAATTTCGTGTTGTCCTTTACGTGTTTGCCTCTAATCAACGTCAATTAACTTTTTGCTTTTATTTTGTTAAAGAAAAAACAGACATAAATTCCTGTAAATTGTTTAATGATTTATTAAGATAAAAAACTCAAATTAAATTAATCCAAAAAATACAAACTTCTCGCTGTTTTAGAAAACGTAAATCTCAACTAATTTTATTTTAACCAAATTGTTTATCATCAAATCAAATAACTTAATGTTTAATATTTGCTGTACTTTGTTTTTTTATTTGCAATTCTCTAAAGACTGTCGCGCCATGTTTTGAAAACATATTTACAAGATTTTTTTATTCTGTATTTTATTTATTTTATTTTATCTTTAGAAAATATTCCCCATAATATTATTAGAATGATAACATGAAGGAGAGTACAGCATGTGGTCTATTGTTTTATTGCTTTTATTAAATTTACAAGAGTATTTTTGTTGCATTTTTATTAAATATACCTGTAGAATCATACTTTTTTAGTTGTATTGTTAGAAATTTACTACATTGTCCTTATTTTATGTCTTCTTACTCTGGGGTAAAACCAAATATTATTTGTTAAAGTAAATTTTTCACGCATATTTCTTATTGTTGTTTATTTGTGCGTTAAAATTTAAAGGTTTGCTGCTATCGAAACCCCTCTCTCTAATAATCAAACCTTTAGTAAGTTTGTCTCTTTGAGGTTACCAAACTTTTGCTTAAGTAATTCTTTTTATTTGCATCGAAATACTGACACGTGTCATTTTATAAATTTTTAAAAAGTTTAAAGGATTTAAGGGTAATTTCATAAAAGATGAAATATCTTGTCACTTCATGAAATATGTATTAAGTTTATGTTTTATTGAATATCTAAATAGCTAAATGTTTAAAAAAGTGTCTAAAAGTCAGTTATAATGAAATTATTAAAAAGTATACATTTATTTGGAAAGTCAAAGAAGTTTTCCTTAAATATAAACGAGTGTTCAATTTATAGTAATAAGTTTACATTTTAATTAAAAGTTAAGGTAGAAGGAAATTTATTGACTTGATAACATTTTTAGTTATTAACCAATATACGGTAGTTTTGCCGTAGTCGCAACGTGGTCATATTTAGTCATATTGAATTTGTGGTCTAGTCATAGTCTAGCCATAGTCTAGCCATAGTCTAGCCATAGTCTAGCCATAGTCTAGTCATAGTCTAGTCATAGTCTAGTCATAGTCTAGTCATAGTCTAGTCATAGTCTAGTCATAGTCTAGTCATAGTCTAGTCATAGTCTAGTCATAGTCTAGTCATAGTCTAGTCATAGTCTAGTCATAGTCTAGTCATAGTCTAGTCATAGTCTAGTCATAGTCTAGTCATAGTCTAGTCATAGTCTAGTCATAGTCTAGTCATAGTCTAGTCATAGTCTAGTCATAGTCTAGTCATAGTCTAGTCATAGTCTAGTCATAGTCTAGTCATAGTCTAGTCATAGTCTAGTCATAGTCTAGTCCATAGTCTAGTCATAGTCTAGTCATAGTCTAGCATAGTCTAGTCATAGTCTAGTCATAGTCTAGTCATAGTCTAGTCATAGTCTAGTCATAGTCTAGTCATAGTCTAGTCATAGTCTAGTCATAGTCTAGTCATAGTCTAGTCATAGTCTAGTCATAGTCTAGTCATAGTCTAGTCATAGTCTAGTCATAGTCTAGTCATAGTCTAGTCATAGTCTAGTCATAGTCTAGTCATAGTCTAGTCATAGTCTAGTCATAGTCTAGTCATAGTCTAGTCATAGTCTAGTCATAGTCTAGTCATAGTCTAGTCATAGTCTAGTCATAGTCTAGTCATAGTCTAGTCATAGTCTAGTCATAGTCTAGTCATAGTCTAGTCATAGTCTAGTCAGTCTAGTCATAGTCTAGTCATAGTCTAGTCATAGTCTAGTCATAGTCTAGTCATAGTCTAGTCATAGTCTAGTCATAGTCTAGTCATAGTCTAGTCATTAGTCATAGTCTAGTCATAGTCTAGTCATAGTCTAGTCATAGTCTAGTCATAGTCTAGTCATAGTCTAGTCATAGTCTAGTCATAGTCTAGTCATAGTCTAGTCATAGTCTAGTCATAGTCTAGTCATAGTCTAGTCATAGTCTAGTCATAGTCTAGTCATAGTCTAGTCATAGTCTAGTCATAGTCAAGTCATAGTCTAGTCATAGTCTAGTAATAGTCTAGTCCATAATCTAGTCCATAGTCTAGTCCAAAATCTAGTCCATAGTCTAGTCCATAATCTAATCCACAGTCTAGTCCATAATCTAATCCATAGTCTAGTCTAGTCCATAGTCTGGTCCATGGTGTAGTCCATAATATAGTCCATAGTCTAGTCCAAAGTCTAGTCCATAGTCTAGTCCAAGGTCTAGTCCATAGTCTAGTCCATAGTCTAGTCCAAGGTCTAGTCCATAGTGTAGTCCATAGTCTAGTCCATAGTCTAGTCTATAGTCTAGTCCATAGTCTAGTCTATAGTCTAGTCACAGTCTAATCATAGTTTAATCCATAGGCTAGACTATAGTCATAGTCTAGTCATATTCTAGTCCATAGTCTAGTCCATAGTCCAGTCCATAGTCTAGCCCATAATCTAGTCCATAGCCTAGTCCATACTGTGGTCCACAGTCTATAGTCTAATCCACTGTCTAGTCTATAATCTTTGCAGTAGTTTAGTCCATAATCTAGTATATAGTATGTACCATAGTCTAGTCTGTAGTCCAGTCCACAGTCTAGTACATATTTCAGTCGATAGTCTAGCCGATAGTTTTGTTCATAATTTAGTGCATAGTCTGGTCTATAGTACAGTTGATAGTCAATATATGACTATAGTTATATCGTAGTCCATCGTATTGTTTAGGCTACAGTGTAGTTTATACTCCAATCGATAGTCCACAAAGCAGAACCAATGAACTAGACTAATTTTATCTAGTCTAGTTTATTTTTTAAGCTATATTCTAACTTATTGTCTGGTAAAAGTTTTAGTCCATATTCTAGCAAGAACTTCAAATCTATTATTAAGCAATACAATTTTTTTTGTATTATTTATTATACAAATTTGGATTAAATAAACAAAATACACAACAAGTAGCAAATATTTATTAAAGAAAAAAAAATATGTGAAAAGCATTATATTTTATCATAACAAAAACACATTGTTTAACCGCAAGCAAATATTTATTTATGATTCTTAGTCTAATATTTATTAACGACACATAAATACTCGAACACATTTTGATAAAAATAAAATTAAATAAAAAACACTTGACAAAGAGATATGTATGTATATAAAACTCTTGATACAATATTTATTGGTGCCCCCGAAAGAAATTGTCTATTTAGACAAATTGATTAACTACACTTTTTAGAATATTTAGAATTTAAATGTAAACAAAAGAAAGATCGAAAGAGCTATGACTAGTTTAAATATAATATTTGTTTAACACATTCATTAACTCTATAAATTATGGATATAAAATACAAACAAGTCAAATGTATCTCGAAATACGGGAGAACATTAATTAAATGATAAAACTGTAAAATTAGAATAAATAATGTTAATTTTATTTTGTAACAAAATAAAAACTTGTCATCCTTTGCCAGGACTCATTAGTTATTCCTGTTATTTATATCATAATTCTATTATGATTAAATTTCCTTTAATATAATAAGATTTAACAACAAATAACTTCAATCATTACGACAAAATTGTTTATCTTAATAAATTAAATTATGGAAAATATTTATTTAAATAATAACAGTAAATTCAATACTCTACAGTAAAACAAAGCAATGCTATAATTAATGTCTAGACTTATTTATTAAAAATAAAAAAAGATGAAACAATATTCCCTATTTTTTTCTTCTAAATAATCAAAAACAAAGGCGTTGATAGGAAAATCTGGAAACATAAATAAACGCCGAAATTCTTTCAGCACAAATGACCCCCCCAATTTACCTCTTATACCCGCAAAAATAAAGGAAAAGTATGCAAAACAACAAAGTCCAACAATAATAGATTTTGAAACAAAAAACCAAAATCATTATTAATATTCAACATCATTTTACCACATTAAATAAAGAAAAAATTGAAAGACAAAATTTAGAAAACAAAAAAAAAAATCTAAAATATTATGCATCATTGAGTAGGTAGTGATTTTTAAAATACTGAAACGGGAACAAGGTTTTTCACTTAAATATTATTTTGTCCCTATAATGATGATGCTGCTGCCAAGGGATAATAATTTGTCAAAATGTTGTCATAAATAAATAAAAATACCGCAAAATTTTATAAAAAAAAAACAAAACTTTATAAAGAACCTTTCGTCTTCTCTTTTTAAAGTCATTATAAAATGTCACTTTTCATTTGATATAAATAATCTTTTTAAGTCAATATTTAACAAAACAAAAAGGAAAACAATAATCAAAGGAACAACAATGGCGTATATTTTCTATGGTTTAAAGAATTGTATGCTTTGGGTTTTGGTTTAATTGTTTAATGTTGATTTTAGTCTGGTTTTAGTTAGTTTATGGTTTGATAGATTTATTAGACCACTTCAGTTGTACGAGTATTTGTTAGATACTAGCACATGTTGATTCCTTTTCCACTTGCCACAAAGTATCAAAATACTTTGCTCACAGGATAAGGAATGTGGGTGCAGTATTTTGTTAAATAGATCATTTCCGTACTTGTTCACCAAATTAGACTATGAATAAACTACGACTGCTAGGACTACTAGACTAGACTATGACTAGACTATGACTAGACTATGACTAGGACTAGACTTAGACTATGGACTAGACTATGACTAGGACTATGACTAGACTATGACTCGAATGCATACTGGACTAGGAACTATGACTGACTATGACTAGACTATGACTAGACTATGACTAGACCTATGACTAGACTATGACTAGGACTATGACTAGACTATGACCTAGACTATGACTAGACTATGACTAGGACTATGACTAGACTATGATAGGACTATGACTAGGACTATGGACTAGACTATGACTCGACTATGACTAGACTATGACTAGACTATGACTAGACTATGACTAGACTATGACTAGACTATGACTAGACTATGACTAGACTATGACTAGACTATGACTAGACTATGACTAGACTATGACTAGACTATGACTAGACTATGACTAGACATGACTAGACTATGACTAGACTATGACTAGCTATGACAGACTATGACTAGACTATGACTAGGACTATGACTAGACTATGACTAGACTAATGACTAGACTATGACTAGACTATGACTAGACTATGACTAGACTATGACTAGACTATGACTAGACTATGACTAGACTATGACTAGACTATGACTAGACTATGACTAGACTATGACTAGACTATGACTAGACTATGACTAGACTATGACTAGACTATGACTAGACTATGACTAGACTATGACTAGACTATGACGACTAGACTATGACTAGGACTATGACTAGCTATAGACTAGACTATGACTAGACTATGACTAGACTATGACTAGACTATGACTAGACTATGACTAGACTATGACTAGACTATGACTAGACTAGAACTGACTAGAACTATGACTAGACTATGACTAGACTATGACTAGACCTATGACTAGACTATGACTAGACTTGACTAGACTAGCCTAGACTATGACTAGGACTATGACTAGACTATGACTAGACTATGACTAGACTATGACTAGACTATGACTAGACTATGACTAGACTATGACTATAACTATGACTAGACTATGACTAGGACTATGACTAGACTATGACTAGACTATGACTAGACTATGACTAGACTATGACTAGACTATGACTAGGACTATGACTAGACTATGACTATGACTAGACTATGACTAGACTATGACTAGACTATGACTAGGGACTATGACTAGACTACTGACTAGCTATGAATAGCTATGACTAGACTATGACTAGACTATTACTAGACTATGACTAGACTATGACTAGACTATGACTAGACTATGACTAGACTATGACTAGACTATGACTAGACTATGACTAGACTATGACTAGACTATGACTAGACTACGACTAGACTATGAACTAGGCTATGTTCTAGACTATGAACTAGAATACGGACTAGACTATGGACTTTACTACGGACTAGACTACGGACTAGACTATGGACTAGACTATGGACTAGACTATGGACTAGACTATGGACTAGACTATGGACTATGCTATGGACTAGACTATTGACTAGACTACGTACTAGACTATGGAGTAGACTATGGACTATACTATGGACTAGACTACGGACTAGACTACAGACTAGATTATGGACTAGACTATGGACTAGACTATGGACTAGACTATGGACTAGACTATGAACTAGACTACGGACTAGACTACGGACTAGACTACGGACTAGACTATAGACTAGACTATGGACTGGACTATGGACTAAACTATGGACTATACTATGGACTAGACTATAGACTAGACTATGTGCTAGACTATGAACTAGAATACGGACTAGACTATGGACTAGACTATGGACTAGACTGTGGACTAGACTATGGACTAGACTATGGACTAGACTATGGACTAGTCTATGTACTAGACCATGGACTAGACTATAGACTAGACTATGTGCTAGAGTATGGAATAGAATACGGACTAGACTATGGACTAGACTATAGACTAGACTATGGAATGGACTATGGACTAAACTATGATCTATACTATGGACTAGACTATGGACTAGACTATGGACTAGACTTTGGTCTAGACTATAGACTAGACTATGGACTAGACTATGGACTAGACTATGGACTAGACTATGGACTAGACTATGGACTAGACTGTGCACTAGAATATGTATTAGACTATGGACTAGACTATGATTAGGCTATGACTAGACTATAACTGGACTATGATTTACATATATTTATTAAAACATTAATTTTCCATATGTCTTTGCAAACTTCCAACTTTAGAGCTCATGTTCAATAGAACTTATTTTATTAACTAACTACTTACAATTAAAGCTCCTTTATCACTTTCTTTAATTTCTTCACCATTGGCATTTATCATCAACTTTTACACACAATCATTCTGATTATTTTGTTTACAACAAAGTCCACTATATGCCCGGCATTACAGCTAATACTACTGCAAATAACTTTGTTTTTTTTTTTTTTTTGTAATAAACTTTTGTAATATTATTTTCATTTGTTGTTGCCAAAACTTTGTCAATAATCAAGCAATCGTTTAATGGATTGTAGCTAATAATAAAAAGACATATTGTACATATTTGCAAAAAGTTACTGTTTTAAGTTCCATAATACTTCGTTTAGTTTAGACAAATATATTTCAATATTGTCAAAGTGATAAATTTTATTTTCAATGAATGTAATCAAATGAAATTGTCTAAAAGAATGCAAATAGTTTTTTTTTTTTTTTTTTAAGAGAGAATTTGTTGAAAAGTTGTTAAAAAAGTTTATAAAAGTTTTAATGCACTTTTGATGGATTAGTTATGCTTTGAGGGTGCAAGTGCAAAGCGACTAAATGGAGAATTGTAAAGATATTTTTATGTAGGAGTTAGTATTTAAAAAAAAATAGTTGTATTCAATTTTTGTAAATTTTGAAGTTTTATTAAATTTGTTTTAGATTAATTTTTTGGGTTTCGTATTGCTTTTTTAAGAATCTTTTGGCTTCCCTCTTGCTGCTACTTTAACAAAGGTGTCAAGTTGTTTAACGGCAAATACTTAAACTGAGTTAAACCTTTACCTTTTTAATTTTCTCAAAACAACTCTTTTCCATTAATTTTTATTGTATGATTTGATGATTTTGGCAAAATGCGGAAAAAAACAAATTAATCCTTTTGCCAACAAAATTTTCCAACATAAATCTCTTAAACATTTGGGAAAAGCCAGCCAGACAGACAGACACACAAAACACCAAAAGTTTTGGTGCCAGTAAAACTTTCAAGAAAAGAAATATTATTTTACATTAAACAGCATTAGATTTAGCCGTATTTTTATAACAATTTTTAATACCAAATAATCGTGTTTAAACCATAAAAAAAGATACAGAACATGTGTTGCTACAAATGACGATAAAGTCGTAAATATTTTGGAAATTTTTCTTTTCAAAATTTATGTGAAAATGATGGTAGAAATAAATAAATGTATAAAAATTTATTTATGTTGCCAAATAAATAACCTCAGGCAGTTTGTTTACTGGTATACGTTGTTTTTTCTCTGATTATTTTGCTTGGTCAGAGGTTGTCTTTTACTTGATAAACCCTACAGGGTGTGATAATTGCAGGGCATACTACACCTTCTTATATTTACTAAAGAAAAGATAAAAATATTTTTTTACTGATTTCATAAGATTTATTTAAGCTTTGTCTGTTAGTATGGGTGTGACTAATGGCGAAATAATTGTGGGTCTTGAAGACTCTGTAGTGGTTTGTTTAATCATGTGAAAAAATAAGGGTCTGTTAGTAATTTTATAACTTTTTGTTTTTATTATGTAACACAGTAACCATATTTAAATAGATTCAACGCTTTTTAGAAAAGTCCTAATGTGGGCGATTTTTCTCAGTGTACTTTTTAACACCTCACAGAGGTCTTTAACTAATCTTGTCTTTTGCCATGTTTCCTTTAGTATTTTCCGAAGCAATTAAATTTTTTAATTTCATTTTTAAAAATGACAATATAAAACGCTTTTTGGTTTTTTTCATATTATGACATTTTTCCCTTTTAATTGCGGTTTCTTTGTTTCATAATTTCAACTGCACATATACATACATCAGAACGTTCTCATTGCGTTTTTGCAATAAATCATTAATTTCTCAAAAGTAGCCAAACATTGGTTTCATATGGTTGTTATTTTTATTTTACGACGTTAAGATTCGCAATAAATTCGAGAAATTCCATGAGAAGACAAACAAATTTCTTCTTAAAATAATAAAATGTGAAAATAAAAAGCTTATTAAAAGCAGTTACGTTCATAGGAATGACACGTAACGGGTTGTTATGTAGATAAATAATTCAAACATCTCATCTTTTTATAAAAAAATATATTGTTATTTTTAACATGTGTGTTAATATTTTGCACGAGGCGTATACTTGATATTAATTTAATAAAAAACAATCATACGCAAAGTGGCATAATATGAAAAAAATATATGATAGGAAAGTCGTTATAAAACTTTAACGCTTAAAACTCCCAGAATGCGAACTAGACATTGGACTAGATGGTCAACTAGACTATGAACTAGGGACTAGATTGCGGAAAGGAAGGACTAGGCTATAAACTAGTCTATAGTCTAGTCTATAGTCTAGTCTATAGTCTAGTCTATAGTCTAGTCTATAGTCTAGTCTATAGTCTAGTCTATAGTATAGTCTATAGTCTAGTCTATAGTCTAGTCTAAAGTCTAGTCTATAGTCTAGTCTATATTCTAGTCTATAGTCTAGTCTATAGTCTAGTCTATAGTCTAGTCTATAGTCTAGTCTATAGTCTAGTCTATTGTCTACTCTATAGTCTAGTCTATTGTCTAGTCTATAGTCTAGTCTATAGTCTAGTCTATAGTCTAGTCTATAGTCTAGTCTATAGTCTAGTCTATTGTCTAGTCTATTGTCTACTCTATAGTCTAGTCTATTGTCTAGTCTATAGTCTAGTCTATAGTCTAGTCTATAGTCTAGTCTATAGTCTAGTCTATAGTCTAGTCTATAGTCTAGTCTATAGTCTAGTCTATAGTCTAGTCTATAGTCTAGTCTATAGTCTAGTCTATAGTCTAGTCTATAGTCTAGTCTATAGTCTAGTCTTTAGTCTAGTCTTTAGTCTAGTCTATAGTCAAGGCTATAGTCTAGTCACATGGTGTGCCATTCATTGCCAAAATAACATCATTTGTTTGCTCTTAATCAGTCTATAGTCTAGTCTATAGTCTAGTCTATAGTCTAGTCTATAGTCTAGTGATAGTCTAGTCTATAGTCTAGTCTATAGTATAGTCTATAGTCTAGTCTATGTCTAGTCTATAGTCTAGTCTATAGTCTAGTCTATAGTCTAGTCTATAGTCTAGTCTATAGTCTAGTCTATAGTCTAGTCTATAGTCTAGTCTATAGTCTAGTCTATAGTCTAGTCTATAGCTAGTCTATAGTCTAGTCTATAGTCTAGTCTATAGTCTAGTCTATAGTCTAGTCTATAGTCTAGTCTATAGTCTAGTCTATAGTCTAGTCTATAGTCTAGTCTATAGTCTAGTCTATAGTCTAGTCTATAGTCTAGTCTATAGTCTAGTCTATAGTCTAGTCTATAGTCTAGTCTATAGTCTAGTCTATAGTCTAGTCTATAGTCTAGTCTATAGTCTAGTCTATAGTCTAGTCTATAGTCTAGTCTATAGTCTAGTCTATAGTCTAGTCTATAGTCTAGTCTATAGTCTAGTCTATAGTCTAGTCTATAGTCTAGTCTATAGTCTAGTCTATAGTCTAGTCTATAGTCTAGTCTATAGTCTAGTCTATAGTCTAGTCTATAGTCTAGTCTATAGTCTAGTCTATAGTCTAGTCTATAGTCTAGTCTATAGTCTAGTCTATAGTCTAGTCTATAGTCTAGTCTATAGTCTAGTCTATAGTCTAGTCTATAGTCTAGTCTATAGTCTAGTCTATAGTCTAGTCTATAGTCTAGTCTATGTCTATAGTCTAGTCTATAGTCTAGTCTATAGTCTAGTCTATAGTCTAGTCTATAGTCTAGACTATAGTCTAGTCTATAGTCTAGTCTATAGTCTAGTCTATAGTCTAGTCTATAGTCTAGTCTATAGTCTAGTCTTTAGTCTAGTCTTTAGTCTAGTCTATAGTCAAGGCTATAGTCTAGTCACATGGTGTGCCATTCATTGCCAAAATAGCATCATTTGTTTGCTCTTAATCAGCCACAAAATGAAAGACGATCTTTATATTATTCTTATTTTTTATAATGAATCCGCAAATATTACGCACATCATTTACGAAAAAAGTTAAATAAATGAAAAAAGCGTTCATCTAAATCAAATACATACACACCTTTCTTTCTTTTTTTTTGTCACATGGTGCGTATGACTGATGCGCATTTATTATTAGTAAAAAAACGCAATTTATTCATCATACGTCTAGTTGAACACATGAACAGTTTGTCTACTTTTAATATTTATGTTTGTATTTATATTTTTTGACATTCCAAATGTAAATAGGTACGTTTGTATTTGTATTTGTGACTACGTGTATTGAGCTGGCAGCAAACATTTTTTGAATAATCCTAATGAAAAATCTTGTAAGTCAACATTAACAAATCGTATAGACATGTTAACAACATGAGCAGACGAAAAAAATCCTGACAAAAAGGCTAAAAAATCCTTAGAAAATAAACCAGTTTTTATATTTGAATATAAATGGATTTGAAGGTGTCTACAGACTTATGCATAAATGTAGTTAAGGTGTTACGTCGGACAATTTAATCAAACTTATACATACATTTAAACACTCTGTTATTAACACTTTACTCCTTTTTATACCTTCTTTTTGGGTTGAAACATTTGGCTTTAAGCTTAATATGCTATTAAAAATCAGTTTTGTAAGTTTTTTATATACTTACTGAATAATAATAATTTCTTTTAACATATGGCCAGTTGTAGGATCTCAACTTAAATTAAAATTTACTGAAAACTTTTTGGAACTTTTTTTTGCAAGAACTGTTTTTTTTTTTTTTTTTGTTTGGTAAATCAAAACCAAACATGTTCTGGTTTTTACAATTCAAAAACGTGTCTTCCATATTAAGTTTTACTGGGCAAAAAATTTGAATGCATGTTACCATGAAATATGTATTTACATAATTTAAAAACCATAAAATACGTACATACATATATATTTTGTTTCTTTTTTGCAAAAGCTGTGTTCTTTTCATATCTTTTGACCAACAAAAATATACTGTTAGATGTTTGTGAAAATTACATTTATTGCTTTTTTTTTCTTGAAAAGAATCTCTTTAAGTGATTTTCAAATAAAATATTAAAGGTTTTCATTAAATGATTTTATTTAATTTATTTAAAAACAAACACCTCATATACATAAGTAAGACTAGCATAGACTAGACTATAGACTAGACTATAGAATAGACTATAAACTAGACTATAGACTATAGACTAGACTATAGACTAGACTATAAACTAGACTATAGACTAGACTATAGACTAGACTATAGACTAGACTATAGACTAGACTATAGACTAGACTATAGACTAAACTATAGACTAGACTATAGACTAGACTATAAACTAGACTATAGACTAGACTATAGACTAGACTATAGACTAGACTATAGACTAGACTATAGACTAGACTATAGACTAGACTATAGACTAGACTATAGACTAGACTATAGACTAGACTATAGACTAGACTATAGACTAGACTATAGACTAGACTATAGACTAGACTATAGACTAGACTATAGACTAGACTATAGACTAGACTATAGACTAGACTATAGACTAGACTATAGACTACTATAGACTAGACTATAGACTAGACTATAGAGACTATAGACTAGACTATAGACTAGACTAGACTAGACTATAGACTGACTATAGACTATAGACTAGACTATAGACTAGACTATAGACTAGACTATAGACTAGACTATAGACTAGACTATAGACTAGACTATAGACTAGACTAGACTAGACTAGACTATAGACTAGACTATAGACTAGACTATAGACTAGACTATAGACTAGACTATAGGACTAGACTATAGACTAGACTATAGACTAGACTATAGACTAGACTATAGACTAGACTATATAGACTAGACTATAGACTAGACTATAGGACTAGACTATAGACTAGACTATAGACTAGACTATAGACTAGACTATAGGACTAGACTATAGACTAGACTATAGACTAGACTATAGACTAAGACTATAGACTAGACTATAGACTAGACTATAGACTTAGACTATAGACTAGACTATAGACTAGACTATAGACTAGACTATAGACTAGACTATAGACTAGACTATAGACTAGGACTATAGACTAGACTATAGACTAGACTATAGACTAGACTATAGACTAGACTATAGACTATAGACTAGACTATAGACATAGACTAGACTATAGACTAGACTATAGACTAGACTATAGACTAGACTATAGACTAGACTATAGACTAGACTATAGACGAGACTATAGACTAGACTATAGACTAGACTATAGAACTAGGACTATAGACTAGACTATAGACTAGACTATAGACTAGACTATAGACTAGACTATAGACTAGACTATAGACGACTATAACTAGACTATAGACTAGACTATAGACTAGACTATAGACTAGACTATAGACTAGACTATACTAGACTATGACTAGACTATGACTAGACTATGACTAGACTATGACTAGACTATGACTAGACTATGACTAGACTATGACTAGACTATGACTAGACTATGACTAGACTATGACTAGACTATGACTAGACTATGACTAGACTATGACTAGACTATGACTAGACTATGACTAGACTATGACTAGACTATGACTAGACTATGACTAGACTATGACTAGACTATGACTAGACTATGACTAGACTATGACTAGACTATGACTACTATGACTAGACTATGACTAGACTATGACTAGACATGACTAGACTATGACTAGACTATGACTAGACTATGACTAGACTATGACTAGACTATGACTAGACTATGACTAGACTATGACTAGACTATGACTAGACTATGACTAGACTATGACTAGACTATCTAGACTATGACTAGACTATGACTAGACTATGACTAGACTATGACTAGACTATGACTAGACTATGACTAGACTATGACTAGACTATGACTAGACTATGACTAGACTATGACTAGACTATGACTAGACTATGACTAGACTATGACTAGACTATGACTAGACTATGACTAGACTATGACTAGACTATGACTAGACTATGACTAGACTATGACTAGACTATGACTAGACTATGACTAGACTATGACTAGACTATGACTAGACTATGACTAGACTATGACTAGACTATGACTAGACTATGACTAGACTATGACTAGACTATGACTAGACTATGACTAGACTATGACTAGACTATGACTAGACTATGACTAGACTATGACTAGACTATGACTAGACTATGACTAGACTATGACTAGACTATGACTAGACTATGACTAGACTATGACTAGACTATGACTGACTATGACTAGACTATGACTACTACTAGACTAGCTTACTCTTGCTACTATTTGTTATCATTAATAAAAGTCATCTTCCAGCAACATTGAGCTAAATAAATAAAGAAATAATAAAAATCCTTATCAACCAAATAGTAGAGGTCAGATTTCTCATTATTAAATTTTATTCCAAGAAACATCCATCCTCAAGTCGTTGTAGATAATGAAGTTTTCGAAGGATGGTGAACTGTTAGAGACGATTTTTTGGCATTAAGCCAAAAATACAGCACTTGAAAAAATTGACAGGACATGAATAAAAACAAAGAATTTTTAAACTGAGCGAAATAGCATAAAATAAAAGAACAAGTCAATTTTTTGGCCAAAAGCGCTTTGTCTTAGCAGAAAATCTTTATTTTATATGCAGTCCACTTTGTTGCATTATATGGGAAAAAATTGCATTATTGAATTTTTTAAAAGAGAATCCAAGAAGAATATTTTATTCTGTAGCTATTTTTGTTGCAACAAATAATCTCCCTATTTTAACATTAATCAAGTTCTTATCAAGTTCCTTTCAAATAATGAAATTTGCTAAAATAAAATAAAAAATCCTCGTTTAAACGTTCAAGCAACTACTTTAATATACTACTACTACTTCATCAATTACTTGACATTTTCATTCGGGTTATTGACAGATGTATTAAATACAGGATCTGTTTAACAGTTACACATGCAAGCATCAATAAACTAACGCACTGGCTTTAGTTGCACGTGTGTTCATTGCTACCTACTTTAATTTATCAATTGTTTTAAAAACTACTTCAAAAGATTTTACTTTTTCTTAAAGTTTTTATCATTATGTTTTTTATCTTTTTTAATTTTGTATATCTCTCTTTGCTCTTAACGATACACGTGCTCGCGTGTCAAAGTCTTAACAAAAAATATCACTGTCGTTGACTTCAATAATCAACCTAGACAAAATTGTTATAAAAATGCATTAGTCGAGGGAAAAAACACTACAAATACAATTGTTTTCAGGCACTTGTTTCTTAAAAAGATAACTCTTAAGAATCTAAGCTGACTTTAAGCACATGCTGTCAATTCATGACATATCTAATGCTTTGACAGCAAAGATTTTTTTAAAGATTACATAAGATTGTGCATTCTAGCATTCTAAAAAATATCAATGTGCATTCTAAAAAATATCAATGTTTTTGGAAGAGCGTGAATCCGACTGACCACGAAAATAATAAATTAAATTCTTATTAATCAATAGAACTACCCTCACTTTTTATGTAATTTTATATTTTTCCGTTTTATACATATTTATAAGCCATAAGCCATTAGCCAATAAATAATTGCCTAAAATAACAAAATCCAATATGTTATTGCTCCACACATACATAATGTCTTCGTATGTGTTTGACACCTACATACACATAACCACCTACAATCACATGTGCATCCTGCAGATACATATGTATGTACATAAACAAAGAATTTACATATTCATTTATTCAAAAAATTACACATATTCATTTAACGCTTTAATACACGGGAAATCTGTTTTGTGTTTGACATAGATGAACAGAAAAACAGAAATATTAGAGATGCTCCACAAATCTCTCTAGTCTATAGTCTAGTCTATAGTCTAGTCTATAGTCTAGTCTATAGTCTAGTCTATAGTCTAGTCTATAGTCTAGTCTATAGTCTAGTAGTCTAGTCTATAGTCTAGTCTATAGTCTAGTCTATAGTCTAGTCTATAGTCTAGTCTATAGTCTAGTCTATAGTCTAGTCTATAGTCTAGTCTATAGTCTAGTCTATAGTCTAGTCTATAGTCTAGTCTATAGTCTAGTCTATAGTCTAGTCTATAGTCTATCTATCTAGTCTATAGTCTAGTCTATAGTCTAGTCTATAGTCTAGTCTATAGTCTAGTCTATAGTCTAGTCTATAGTCTAGTCTATAGTCTAGTCTATAGTCTAGTCTATAGTCTAGTCTATAGTCTAGTCTATAGTCTAGTCTATAGTCTAGTCTATAGTCTAGTCTATAGTCTAGTCTATAGTCTAGTCTATAGTCTAGTCTATAGTCTAGTCTATAGTCTAGTCTATAGTCTAGTCTATAGTTTATTCTATAGTCCATAGTCTAGTCTATAGTCTAGTCTATAGTCTAGTCTATAGTCTAGTATATAGTCTAGTCAATAGTCTAGTCTATAGTCTAGTCTATAGTCTTGTCTATAGTCTAGTCTATAGTCTAGTCTATAGTCTAGTCTATAGTCTAGTCTATAGTCTAGTCTATAGTCTAGTCTATAGTCTAGTCTATAGTCTAGTCTATAGTCTGGTCTATAGTCTAGTCTATAGTCTAGTCTATAGTCTAGTCTATAGTCTATAGTCTAGTCTATAGTATAGTCTAGTCAATAGTCTAGTCTATAGTCTAGTCTATAGTCTTGTCTATAGTCTAGTCTATAGTCTAGTCTATAGTCTAGTCTATAGTCTAGTCTATAGTCTAGTCTATAGTCTGGTCTATAGTCTAGTCTATAGTCTAGTAATAGTCTAGTCTATAGTCTAGTATATAGTCTAGTCTATAGTCTAGTCTATAGTCTAGTATATAGTCTAGTCTATAGTCTAGTCTATAGTCTAGTCTATAGTCTAGTCTATAGTCTAGTCTATAGTCTAGTCTATAGTCTAGTCTATAGTCTAGTCTATAGTCTAGTCTATAGTCTAGTCTATAGTCTAGTCTATAGTCTAGTCTATAGTCTAGTCTATAGTCTAGTCTATAGTCTAGTCTATAGTCTAGTCTATAGTCTAGTCTATAGTCTAGTCTATAGTCTAGTCTATAGTCTAGTCTATAGTCTAGTCTATAGTCTAGTCTATAGTCTAGTCTATAGTCTAGTCTATAGTCTAGTCTATAGTCTAGTCTATAGTCTAGTCTATAGTCTAGTCTATAGTCTAGTCTATAGTCTAGTCTATAGTCTAGTCTATAGTCTAGTCTATAGTCTAGTCCTCATCATTATTATTTAGTTATCCTTTGATCAATGCATTATTTTACATATCTCAGACCACCCTAAATGTTCATACGTCTATGGTTTGCATCATTAGTAACTTGTTAAAAATTAAAATAAATCAAAAGGATGTTGTATTTAACGTCTCTGTCTAAACCGGAGAATGTTAAATCAAGCTAAAACGCATAAGACTAGCAAAAGGAAAATCGTTTATTTTATAATAAATAAATTGTTTTATATCAAAAGATGTACATACATTTGTATATGAAAATTTTCCACATAAATTCACAGCCGTTCACATAATCACACGTGCTTTTGGGCACACTTGTAACAAGATACGTGTAAAGTGACGTATTTTTATTGTGGGTATGTGATATTAATATGTATGTGTGTAAAGAAATACGTGTATTTAAAACATATATTTAATACTACCCAATATATATTAAAGAGACTTCAAAGTTGAAAGGTGTTTTTACAGCAATTCACTTCTGACAATAATGGTCAACCTTTTTGAAATTATACACTGATTGTTAAAGGATTTGCTGAAGAAAAAGGTTTTCTAAAAAGATTTAATTCTATCTTAACTATTCAACTACCACTATTTATTTTGTATTTAATTCTTATATATACATACTTTATTATAAAAATAAATCCCCTCTAAAGCTGAACCCCTGTATATTGGGTTTCACTGTCTGGTTGCCAGACAAACAAGACCAGACACATGAGTTTATTTAATACTCTTTCATGCTCTGCAGCTAAATGGGCTTAAATAAATTAGATTTTTAAAAGAAATAAAGAAGTAAATATTTTTCTTTAAACAACCATAATGTGTGCTAAATATAAACAAAAATATACATGCACACGAACATATTTATTATTAGCTTAATTTGGAAGGGACCGAAATAATATCAAATACAGTGCTAAACATACATACATATGTATGTACATGTACTTGTGTGAGCATTAAACCGTTAAAATATTTGCCAAAAATATACTCACATACTAACAAATATTTTTTAACTAAATAATTATATTACATATACATCCTAACTGTGACATATATAAATACATTCGTAGAATGGTTGTGAATTCTCAAATGTATAGACTAGATTATAGACTAGACTATATACTAGACTATAGACTAGACTATAGACTAGACTAGACTATAGACTATAGACTAGACTATAGACTATAGACTAGACTATAGACTATAGACTAGACTATAGACTAGACTATAGACTAGACTATAGACTAGACTATAGACTAGACTATAGACTAGACTATAGACTAGACTATAGACTAGACTATAGACTAGACTATAGACTAGACTATATACTAGACTATAGACTAGACTATAGACTAGACTATATACTAGACTATAGACTAGACTATTTACTAGACTATAGACTAGACTATAGACCAGACTATAGACTAGACTATAGACTAGACTATAGACTAGACTATAGACTAGACTATAGACTAGACTATAGACAAGACTATAGACTAGACTATAGACTAGACTATTGACTAGACTATATACTACTATAGACTAGACTATAGACTAGACTAGACTATAGACTAGACTATAGACTAGACTATAGACCAGACTGTAGACTAGACTATAGACTAGACTATAGATAGACTATAGACTAGACTATAGACTAGACTATAGACTAGACTATAGACTAGACTATAGACAAGACTATAGACTAGACTATAGACTAGACTATTGACTAGACTATATACTAGACTATGACTAGACTATAGACTAGACTATAGACTAAACTATGGACTATAGAATAAACTATAGACTAGACTATAGACTAGACTATAGACTAGACTATAGACTAGACTATAGACTAGACTATAGACTAGACTATAGACTAGACTATAGACTAGACTATAGACTAGACTATAGACTAGACTATAGACTAGACTATAGACTAGACTATAGACTAGACTATAGACTAGACTATAGACTAGACTATAGACTAGACTATAGACTAGACTATAGACTAGACTATAGACTAGACTATAGACTAGACTAGACTAGACTATAGACTAGACTATAGACTAGACTATAGACTAGACTAGACTAGACTATAGACTAGACTATAGACTGACTATAGACTAGACTATAGACTAGACTATAGACTAGACTATAGACTAGACTATAGACTAGACTATAGACTAGACTATAGACTAGACTATAGACTAGACTATAGACTAGACTATAGACTAGACTATAGACTAGACTATAGACCAGACTATAGACTAGACTATAGACTAGACTATAGACTAGACTATAGACTAGACTATAGACTAGACTATAGACTAGACTATAGACTAGACTATAGACTAGACTATAGACTAGACTATAGACTAGACTATAGGCTAGACTATAGGCTAGACTATAGAATAGACTATAGACTAGACTATAGACTAGAGTATAGACTAGAGTATAGACTAGACTTTAGACTAGACTTTAGACTAGACTATAGATTAGACTATAGACTAGACTATAGACTAGACTATAGACTAGACTATTGACTAGACTATTGACTAGACTAGGACTAGACTATAGACTAGACTATAGACTAGACTATAGACTAGACTATAGACTAGACTATAGACTAGACTATAAACTAGGCTATAGACTAGACTATAGACTAGACTATAGACTAGACTATAGACTAGGCTATAGGACTAGACTATAGACTAGACTATAGACTAGGCTATAGACTAGACTATAGACTAGACTATAGACTAGACTATAGACTAGACTATAGACTAGACTATAGACTAGACTATAGACTAGACTATAGACTAGGCTATAGACTAGACTATAGACTAGACTATAGACTAGACTATAGACTAGACTATAGACTAGACTATAGACTAGACTATAGACTAGACTATAGACTAGACTATAGACTAGACTATAGACTAGACTATAGACTAGACTATAGACTAGACTATAGACTAGACTATAGACTAGACTATAGACTAGACTATAGACTAGACTATAGACTACTATAGACTAGGACTATAGACTAGACTATAGACTAGACTATAGACTAGACTATAGACTAGACTATAGACTAGACTATAGACTAGACTATAGACTAGACTATAGACTAGACTATAGACTAGACTATAGACTAGACTATAGACTAGACTATAGACTAGACTATAGACTAGACTGATAGACTAGACTATAGACTAGACTATAGACTAGCCTATAGACTAGACTATAGACTAGACTATAGACTAGACTATAGACTAGACTATAGACTAGACTATAGACTAGACTATAGACTAGACTATAGACTAGACTAGACTAGACTATAGACTAGACTATAGACTAGACTTATAGACTAGACTATAGACTAGACTAGACTAGGACTATAGACTAGACTATAGACTAGACTATAGACTAGACTGATAGACTAGACTATAGACTAGACTAATGACAACACTATAGACTAGCTTTAAATTATATATGTTTTTAAAAAGTAATAAAAAAGTAAATTCTGCTTTTAAGTTTTGCAGAAGGCCATTAAAAAATTGCAAATAAGATGATTTAAATTTTCCAAAAAATCTAATTGCGTCTAGTATCGCAATATAAAAGTTGACTACTGAGCACAAAATTATAAATTCCTTGCAGCCGATTTACTACGAGACATGACTAAAAATAGAATGGAAAACCTTTTAGTTTTTTTTCATCTCTCCAAAATCAATAATAAGCCTTTAGATTCTTACTTTATAACTTTATACATCTACGTTTAACACGAAATTTTACACCTAAAAATATACAACTGAAAAAAAACCTTCAAAATATACTTAAACTGTCTACCAAATATTTTATTAAAAATGCACAGCAACAAAAAGAAAACAAAATACGCAAAGTAAAAACACGATAAAAAGTAAAAGTCATTTAACGCCAAAAAGATTATAATGTCTATCATTCTTTTTTCTCGACTACTTCAAGTAACTCAAAGGAAAGTAAAGAAACCGCTATAAAATGTTGTTTGTAATAAAACATGTTACGACACGAGGGGAAAACAACATAAGTAAATCATTTATAAGAAACAAATTTCAACAGACTTTTGAGCTTTAATAAAAAAAGGGAAACCAACACTTGATGTTTTTTTACTGGTTAAATATGTAAACAATCATTTAACTTGGAAAAATACATAAAAACGATGAGTCGAATAAAATATTCCATCTAATGAATAAGAGATAAACTCTTGAATAACTGAAAATAAAAGCCGAAAAGTATGCTTCACCAGAAAAATAACAAGGGAGCGGAATTTAATGTAATTCTAAATACATCAATATAAGCAGATAATAACAGTAGCAATGTTAGAAATTATGTATATTGATTTATAGGGACAACTGAAGCAGTATTTCGGCAACAAAAATTCAAATGTAGTATAAATAAATATTGCGTAGTCAGACCCTAGACAGAGTCTAGTCATTGTCTAGTCATTGTCTAGTCATAGTCTAGTCATAGTCTAGTCATAGTATAGTCTAGTCATAGTCTAGTCATAGTCTAGTCATAGTCTAGTCATAGTCTAGTCATAGTCTAGTCATAGTCTAGTCATAGTCTAGTCATAGTCTAGTCATAGTCTAGTCATAGTCTAGTCATAGTCTAGTCATAGTCTAGTCATAGTCTAGTCATAGTCTAGTCATAGTCTAGTCATAGTCTAGTCATAGTCTAGTCATAGTCTAGTCATAGTCTAGTCATAGTCTAGTCATAGTCTAGTCATAGTCTAGTCATAGTCTAGTCAGTATAGTCATAGTCTAGTCATAGTCTAGTCATAGTCTAGTCATAGTCTAGTCATAGTCTAGTCATAGTCTAGTCATAGTCTAGTCATAGTCATAGTCATAGTCTAGTCATAGTCTAGTCATAGTCTAGTCATAGTCTAGTCATAGTCTAGTCATAGTCTAGTCATAGTCTAGTCATAGTCTAGTCATAGTCTAGTCATAGTCTAGTCATAGTTTAGTCATAGTCTAGTCATAGTCTAGTCATAGAGTCATAGTCTAGTCATAGTCTAGTCATAGTCTAGTCTAGTCTAGTCATAGTCTAGTCATAGTCTAGTCATAGTCTAGTCATAGTCTAGTCATAGTCTAGTCATAGTCTAGTCATAGTCTAGTCATAGTCTAGTCATAGTCTAGTCATAGTCTAGTCATAGTCTAGTCATAGTCTAGTCATAGTCTAGTCATAGTCTAGTCATAGTCTAGTCATAGTCTAGTCATAGTCTAGTCATAGTCTAGTCATAGTCTAGTCATAGTCTAGTCATAGTCTAGTCATAGTCTAGTCATAGTCTAGTCATAGTCTAGTCATAGTCTAGTCATAGTCTAGTCATAGTCTAGTCATAGTCTAGTCATAGTCTAGTCATAGTCTAGTCATAGTCTAGTCATAGTCTAGTCATAGTCTAGTCATAGTCTAGTCATGGACTAGTCATTGTCTAGTGTCTATAGTCTAGTCTTTAGTCTAGTCTATAGTCTAGTCTATAGTCTAGTAGTCTAGTCTATAGTCTAGTCTATAGTCTAGTCTATAGTCTAGTCTATAGTCTAGTCTATAGTCTAGTCTATAGTCTAGTCTATAGTCTAGTCTATAGTCTAGTCTATAGTCTAGTCTATAGTCTAGTCTATAGTCTAGTCTATAGTCTAGTCTATAGTCTAGTCTATAGTCTAGTCTATAGTCTAGTCTATAGTCTAGTCTATAGTCTAGTCTATAGTCTAGTCTAGTCTATAGTCTAGTCTATAGTCTAGTCTATAGTCTAGTCTATAGTCTAGTCTATAGTCTAGTCTATAGTCTAGTCTATAGTCTAGTCTATAGTCTAGTCTATAGTCTAGTCTATAGTCTAGTCTATAGTCTAGTCTATAGTCTAGTCTATAGTCTAGTCTATAGTCTAGTCTATAGTCTAGTCTATAGTCTAGTCTATAGTCTAGTCTATAGTCTAGTAGTCTAGTCTATAGTCTAGTCTATAGTCTAGTCTATAGTCTAGTCTATAGTCTAGTCTAGTCTAGTCTATAGTCTAGTCCATAGTCTTAGTCTGACTAGACTGTTGACTAGTAGTCTATAGTATAGTCTATTATGTAGTGTATAGTATTTTGATTGCAAGTAAAATGAGATCTGCTCATACTGAATGAACAATTTTAATTGTTAGATTTATTTATTTAGTATTCAGACCATGTGTTTGAAATGATTGATATATTTCAAATAACTTGTTTTAAGCATTTCATTCATTTACATTTCATGACAAATAGAAATGTAAGATTTTTTCGTGACATGATAATACAATTTTTTCCCCATTTCAACATTTATGACCTAATAAGCTTTAATTTAAGAAATATAATACATCTTAATATCCCTTTTTGTCATAGACCAAATGGGGGATGGATTTTCTTTTGCGTTTACTTCTTGTTTTTGATTGACATATTTTGGCAAACTCCAACCATGCTCCCAAAATTGTCTGCAAATATGGCCCTGAAATTTTTTGACATGTCAACATGGCAAAAAAACTCAACTTTTTGAGTATAATTATTACATTTTGTTTGTTTGGGTTTTATTTTGATTTTTTTCTTGCATTTGTATAATATAAAATATTATTCAATTTTAATTTATTATATTGTTTTTGTTTTTCCTAGCTTCCAGACACAAGACATGTTCATTTTTGTTTATTTTTATTAAAAAAAACGACAATATTTATTAAATAAAATTAAACAATTTATGGATTAATTTCTATAATATTAAGTTAAAGGTCATGGGACACTTTTGTTTCTTTTTTGTTAATGTGTTTTAGGTTTTTTGTTTTAATGATTTACCATAAATGACAAAAACAATGACATTTTCAAAATGCGTAATTTTGATTTTAATAAACGTACATTATGTACTTTTTACTTTGTAATACATATATTTATATGTATATTTTCTTCTTTTATACAATTAAATATGTATTCGTCATACGTTTGTCTACGTTGGGTTTAAGTGGCATTTTGTTTAAGAGTATGAAGTAAGTGGTGCGTTTACGGTGATATTTTTCTGTGAGTTGTATTAATTATTACTCATACGTCAGTCTGAAAAGTAATTTACTATTTTTAATGACGTTTCATTATTGTTTCATTTGTTGACAACTTTTGTTTTGTTCTTTTTTCAATTTTGCTGTTTTATTTTTAGCACAAGATTTAATTTTTATGTAATTAAAAAAGGCATGGGCTTCTTGGAAAATTCTACAAGAAATAAGCAGAAATGTTGTAAAATGTCTGAATATGAGGTGACTAGACTATGACTAGACAATGCTAGACTAGACTATGACTAGACTATGACTAGACTATGACTAGACTATGACTAGACTATGACTAGACTATGACTAGACTATGACTAGACTATGACTGACTATGACTAGACTATGACTAGACTATGACTAGACTATGACTAGACTATGACTAGACTATGACTAGACTATGACTAGACTATGATTGACTAGACTATGACTAGACTATGACTAGACTATGACTAGACTATGACTAGACTATGACTAGACTATGACTAGACTATGACTAGACTATGACTAGACTATGAACTAGACTATGACTAGACTATGACTAGACTATGACTAGACTATACTAGACTATGACTAGACTATGACTAGAACTATGAGTAGACTATGACTAGACTATGAGTAGACTATGACTAGACTATGACTAGACTATGACTAGACTAGGACTAGACTATGACTAGACTATGACTAGACTATGACTAGACTATGACTAGACTGATAGACTAGACTAGACTATGACTAGACTATGACTAGACTATGACTAGACTATGACTAGACTATGACTAGACTATGACTAGACTATGACTAGACTATGACTAGACTATGACTAGACTATGACTAGACTATGACTAGACTATGACTAGACTATGACTAGACTATGACTAGACTATGACTAGACTATGACTAGACTATGACTAGACTATGACTAGACTATGACTAGACTATGACTAGACTATGACTATGACTACTGACTAGACTATGACTAGACTATGACTAGACTATGACTAGACTACTAGACTATGACTAGACTATGACCTAGACTATGACTAGACTATGATAGACTATGACTAGACTATGACTAGACTATGACTAGACTTACACTAGACTAGGATATATGCTATGGACTAGACTATAGTCTGCACAGCGTACTAGACTGTAGTCTAATGTGTGGCTGTATATCGTTGATTAATTTTTAGTATTTTAATTCAAAGTTTTAGAACTTATCGCACCACCCTGCCAATGTATATAATTGTATGCAAAGTTCTCTTCATTCGGATAAGTTTTTATTCTACACTCGCAACATATTACTTTCGAAGAATATTGAATTACTTTTGCACTTTAAAATAAAATACAACAAAATAACAATAAACAACTAATTAATACGAAATTTTATTAAATTTCTTTACAGTTGCTGTTTTCATATTTTCAAACCATACAAATTAAAATAAATTCCAAAAGAAAGAAATTTTAAAAAAATTCAATTAAATTATGAAACAATATGCTTAATTATCAACAAAAATGGCCTTTACTGTCTGATGAAAATTCCCAAGAAAGAAAACAATACAACAATATAAATAAAAATAAATATAAATATCTACAAATTCAATTAAGTGCAGTAATCATTTTTACATTAAATCAATGCTATTTTTGTTGTCATTACTACAACTACTACCAGCACTACAGCTGTTGGTCTTATAAACAACAAACCGCAAAAACAACTAAAACAACTGAATGTAAAACTCTTATACAAACGTTAAGAAGCAAAAAAATGTTAACTGCCTTTTTACCAGCTGCTGCTGCTCTATTGTCATCTGCCACCAGTACATTTACTACGAATGAACAACAACATCAAGGGTATCAACAACAGCAGCAACAGAACCACTGGTCCGCAAGATTACAAAGAGTGTATGGCGACCAGCAAGAATCTGCATTTTATCATCAATTGTTTGCCACGAAACAAACAATGTTGCCCCAACTAGTATTAGATGATGTACAAATTAATGAGAATGTTGTTATGAACACAACAACTACAACATATTTTCCACCTGCATTTTCTCATGTTATCTTGACACCACCCAAAACACCAACAACAAGATCACCCTTTTTTACATTTGCAACAGCAACGGCAGCAGCAGCCGCAACATCAACAACGTCAGCTATTTCAGCTGTTACCTCAACACTGGCTAAAACAACAGCCAGTTCTGCAATGCCAACACGACCATTACCAACAATGCCCTACTCCCTATTGTTGTCATCATCAACATCATCGTCAGCATTGCCTTCATCCGCAACCTCCTCGTTAGCAACCATATCGGCGATGGGGGCTTCAACCGCAACACCCTTGTTTTTTGAAGGTGATTTACTGCCTGCGGTTTTGATAAATAACATCGACATCAACAACAATCGTAATAATACAACATTGAGTCTGGGCGGTGCGGGTGTGAACATCGATGATGACGATGACAATTTAAATTCATTTTATTTCTATGAGGTAAGTCAAGCGTACAGTTTAACAATTAACACACACAACAACAACAACTACTACTACTACTACAATAAGAACAATTAAAATTTAAAATTAATTTGATGAAGTGTAAAAAGGTCCGTCCTTCCTTCTTTACGACTAAATAATTTTAGTAAAAATTAATTTTAAAAGAAAAATATTAATGTTTAAGTAGGTTCGGGAGGTCAATCTATTTAATATTTTTTAATTACACTTACGAAGGGTTTGATAACCTTTAAGTACTTAACAAAAATTAGAATTTATAAAAATTATGAAAAAAATTTAAAAGGTTTTTAAGCTTTAAATAAGAACCGTATTATTAACACTGGAATAATTTAGAAAAAATTTTAATTTTAAATATTATTTACATAAAATGATTATAAAAAGGTACCCTTTAGTCTTAATAACTAGCCGTTAGCTCATAATATGTGTACGGAACATATAAGGAACACAACAAATATACATTTTATTTAGCATATTACATATCCCAACAAAAGACCTATTGCTTTTGATGATGAGTATATTAGATTCAGTAACACAGTATTATATTTATATACCAATATTAATTAAATACACATTAATCTTAATTAATTTTCTTAATATGAACAAATACTAAAAGTATGCAAACTATTACAAATAATCTGCATGACATAAATCACAATACTTTACAGAATCCATTTATGCTTTCTCATATAGAAATAATATGTGCTTAAGTAAATTAATTCAATGTGAAATCACATTTAATTATTTCAAGAACAATATCTAACATTTAGTATTTGATTTGATGTAGAACATAATAGGATTTTAAACACTCATATGACTACAATATCCTTTAAGGCTTAAAATAAGTATTTATATTATTTGAAGTATTTGGAGGTATATTACTTAAGCTTATGTATATCCAACTGGCTACATAGACTATAGACTAGACTATAGACTATACTATAGACTAGACTATAAACTAGACTATAGGCTAGACTATAGACTAGACTATAGAATAGACTATAGACTAGACTATAGACTAGACTATAGACTAGACTAGACTATAGACTAGACTATAGACTAGACTATAGACTAGACTATAGGCTACACTATAGACTAGACTATAGACTAGACTATAGACTAGACTATAGACTAGACTATAGACTAGACTATAGACTAGACTATAGGCTAGACTATAGACTAGACTATAGACTAGACTATAGACTAGACTATAGACTAGACTATAGACTAGACTATAGACTAGACTATAGACTAGACTATAGACTAGACTATAGACTAGACTATAGACTAGACTATAGACTAGACTATAGACTAGACTATAGACTAGACTATAGACTAGACTATAGACTAGACTATAGACTAGACTATAGACTAGACTATAGACTAGACTATAGACTAGACTATAGACTAGACTATAGACTAGACTATAGACTAGACTATAGACTAGACTATAGACTAGACTATAGACTAGACTATAGACTAGACTATAGACTAGACTATAGACTAGACTATAGACTAGACTATAGACTAGACCATAGACTAGACTATAGACTAGACTATAGACTAGACTATAGACTAGACTATGGACTAGACTATAGACTAGACTATAGACTAGACTATAGACTAGACTATAGACTAGACTATAGACTAGACTATAGACTAGACTATAGACTAGACTATAGACTAGACTATAGACTAGACTATAGACTAGACTATAGACTAGACTATGGACTAGACTATAGACTAGACTATAGACTAGACTATAGACTAGACTATAGACTAGACTATAGACTAGACTATAGACTAGACTATAGACTAGACTATAGACTAGACTATAGACTAGACTATAGACTAGACTATAGACTAGACTATAGACTAGACTATAGACTAGACTATAGACTAGACTATAGACTAGACTATAGACTAGACTATAGACTAGACTATAGACTAGACTATAGACTAGACTATAGACTAGACTATAGACTATAGACTAGACTATAGACTAGACTATAGACTAGACTATAGACTAGACTATAGACTAGACTATAGACTAGACTATAGACTAGACTATAGACTAGACTATAGACTAGACTATAGACTAGACTATAGACTAGACTATAGACTAGACTATAGACTAGACTATAGACTAGACTATAGACTAGACTATAGACTAGACTATAGACTAGACTATAGACTAGACTATAGACTAGACTATAGACTAGACTATAGACTAGACTATAGACTAGACTATAGACTAGACTATAGACTAGACTATAGACTAGACTATAGATAGACTATAGACTAGACTATAGACTAGACTATAGACTAGACTATAGACTAGACTATAGACTAGACTATAGACTAGACTATAGACTAGACTATAGACTAGACTAAAGACTAGACTAAAGACTAGACTATAGACTAGACTATAGACTAGACTATAGACTAGACTATAGGCTAGACTATAGACTAGACTATAGACTAGACTATAGGCTAGACTATAGGCTAGATTATAGACTAGACTATAGACTAGACTATAGACTAGACTATAGACTAGACTATAGACTAGACTATAGACTAGACTATAGACTAGACTATAGACTAGACTATAGACTAGACTATAGACTAGACTATAGACTAGACTATAGACTAGACTATAGACTAGACTATAGACTAGACTATAGACTAGACTATAGGCTAGACTATAGACTAGACTATAGACTAGACTATAGGCTAGACTATAGACTAGACTATAGACTAGACTATAGGCTAGACTATAGACTAGACTATAGACTAGACTATAAACTAGACTATAGACTAGACTATAGACTAGACTATAGACTAGACTATAGACTAGACTATAGACTAGACTATAGACTAGACTATAGACTAGACTATAGACTAGACTATAGACTAGACTATAGACTAGACTATAGACTAGACTATAGACTAGACTATAGACTAGACTATAGACTAGACTATAGACTAGACTATAGACTAGACTATAGACTAGACTATAGACTAGACTATAGACTAGACTATAGACTAGATTATAGACTAGACTATAGACTAGACTATAGACTAGATTATAGACTAGACTATAGACTAGACTATAGACTAGACTATAGACTAGACTATAGACTAGACTATAGACTAGACTATAGACTAGACTATAGACTAGACTATAGACTATAGACTAGACTATAGACTAGACTATAGACTAGACTATAGACTAGACTATAGACTAGACTATAGACTAGACTATAGACTAGACTATAGACTAGACTATAGACTAGACTATAGACTAGACTATAGACTAGACTATAGACTAGACTATAGACTAGACTATAGACTAGACTATAGACTAGACTATAGACTAGACTATAGACTAGACTATAGACTAGACTATAGACTAGACTATAGACTAGACTATAGACTAGACTATAGACTAGATTATAGACTAGACTATAGACTAGACTATAGACTAGATTATAGACTAGACTATAGACTAGACTATAGACTAGACTATAGACTAGACTATAGACTAGACTATAGACTAGACTATAGACTAGACTATAGACTAGACTATAGACTAGACTATAGACTAGACTATAGACTAGACTATAGACTAGACTATAGACTAGACTATAGACTAGACTATAGACTAGACTATAGACTAGACTATAGACTAGACTATAGACTAGACTATAGACTAGACTATAGACTAGACTATAGACTAGACTATAGACTAGACTATAGACTAGACTATAGACTAGACTATAGACTAGACTATAGACTAGACTATAGACTAGACTATAGACTAGACTATAGACTAGACTATAGACTAGACTATAGACTAGACTATAGACTAGACTATAGACTAGACTATAGACTAGACTATAGACTAGACTATAGACTAGACTATAGACTAGACTATAGACTAGACTATAGACTAGACTAGACTATAGACTAGACTATAGACTACTATAGACTAACTATAGACTAGACTATAGACTAGACTATAGACTAGACTATAGACTAGACTATAGACTAGACTATAGACTAGACTATAGACTAGACTATAGACTAGACTAGACTAGACTAGACTATAGACTAGACTATAGACTAGAATAAAGACTATAGAGTGGACTTTAGACCTTACTATGCACTACACTATGAAGTAGTGCATAGTTTGACTGTTGACTAAACTATAGATTAGACTATAATCAAGACTAGAAACTAGACTAGACTAAGACTATGACTATGACAATGGACTATAAAGTAGATTGTTGACTAGAGTATATACTAGACTATTGACTAGACTGCACTATAGACTAGTTTATAAACTTCAATATTTTCTAATTTTAAGATGGAAGTTATTGAAAATATTTTGAATTTAGAAATCAAACTGATTCGATTTAAATAGTTTTCTATCTGGTATACAATTTTAATTTTGTATTTCTTCTTTAAAGTTATTTTACGTAAAAATTCTAATGAATTTTCCAACATAAACCTAAAGTAAATTACTAAATATGTATGTATTAAGCATAAAAGCTTTAGCAAACATTGTCACACTTGAAATCATATACAATTTTATACACACATTTGAGAAAAATAAATACTTTTAAATACGAAAACATGCAAATATTCAAATAAGTGCTTACATGAGAACAGTGGGGCAAAAAATAAAATAAAAATTAATCTACAATTGAATGATTGAACTTAAACATTTAAGAGGTTTTTAATCTAATGATTACACCACAGTTGACGTAATAATATCTGTCTTACCATAATTTACTTGTAAGCTAGTTTTTTATAATATATAATTCCAAACTAGGGACCTAAAATAGTCAATAAAAAAAACATCTTGTTTTAATGTTTTTTTTTTTTCTTACATTAAAAATTTAAATATTTTCCATTATTTCCACTGTACCCTTCTAAGAAAAAATATATTTTCTTTTACGACTGACAACATAAATGAAACTCGTAAAATGTTTGATATGGATATTGAATAAACATTTTCGAAAATGTACAATTTATACTGTCACACCCACTAAAATACCAGCAAACCTAAACTAACACCACAACTATCATAAAAACAAACTAACAAATATAGGAAAGAGAAAAAATCTTGTCTATGTAGTTAAAAACAGGAGGCATAAAACTGTTATGAGAAAGAAAATCTATAAGGAAATGTGATACAAACACAAATACTATTAAAGGCATTTCCTTAAAATACAGAAAAACAAACTAATACACAAAACATATTCAAACATTTATAGCTTTTATAACCCTGCAGTTCGGACTGGCTGTATTGATTGATTTTCCTATTATTCATAAATATACAGGAACTAAATAAAATGAAATACACTTGGACCATGTACTTTCCAAAATACTCCTGGGTTATATGTATGTCTCTGTTTTAAGAGAATATAACTTTGTATGTGCCATAGTTTTTTCTATATGATTGTGTTAAAGTAGTTGGATTATAATACAATTCATGTAAATGCGTTTATAAGAGGAAATAAGAGAAGAGAGTGTGTTTTTTTAAGATAGTTTTATATGAGCTAAAACAAAAGACCTTAAGATATTTTATTATTACAATAAATAACTTAAAGCAACAGTAAGTAGAGTTTATAGTTTAAGATACTTACATTCATATATAAATGTTTTTGCAGTAAGAAAGATATGAATAAATCCTTAATCCTTTCAGATTTTATAGTTAATAACGTTTTATAAATTTTATTTTATATTGACCATATCAAATTGTAAATCGTGAGCAAATCGAAAGAATATTACTTCTTAAGCGTTGGTAATATGGTATCTTTAAGTAGTGTACTTTTGAAATTGGAAAGGTTCATATCGGATTATTATAAAATTTAGTATGAAATTGCCAAGTTTTAATATTTTAAAACGGATTATTTAAAATTGTATTGGGTAAACTATAACTAATGTATGTACTAAACAATGTACTAGCCTATGGACCAGAATATGAACCATTAACCAGACCATGGACAATACCATTGACAAAACTAGGGGCAAAACTATGGACTGAACTATGGCCTATACTATGGTTTATAGTATGGGCTAGACAATGATTAGTCTGTGACAAGACTTTGACTTGACTGTGACTAGACTGTGACTAGACTATGACTAGACTATGACTAGACTATGACTAGACTATGACTAGACTATGACTAGACTATGACTAGACTATGACTAGACTATGACTAGACTATGACTAGACTATGACTAGACTATGACTAGACTATGACTAGACTATGACTAGACTATGACTAGACTATGACTAGACTATGACTAGACTATGACTAGACTATGACTAGACTATGACTAGACTATGACTAGACTATGACTAGACTATGACTAGACTATGACTAGACTATGACTAGACTATGACTAGACTATGACTAGACTATGACTAGACTATGACTAGACTATGACTAGACTATGACTAGACTATGACTAGACTATGACTAGACTATGACTATGACTAGACATGACTTAGACTTATGACTAGACTATGACTAACTATGGACTAGAACTATGACTAGACTATGACTAGACTAGGACTAGACTATGAACTAGAACTATGACTAGACTATGACTAGACTATGACTAGACTAGGAACTAGACTATGACTAGACTATGACTAGACTAATGAAACTAGACTATGACAGACTATGACTAGACCTATGACTTACGACGATGAATAGACTATGAACTAGACCTATGACTAGACGATGACTAGACTATGACTAGACTATGACTAGACTATGACTAGACCTATGACTAGAACTATGACTTAAGCTATGACATGACTATGACTAGACTATGACTAGACTATGACTAGACTGAATAGACTATGACTATGACGATGACTAAATGACTAGAACTATGACTAGACTATGACTAGACAATGACTAGACTATGACTAGACTAGGACTAGACTATGACTAGACTATGACTAGACTATGACTTAGACTATGACTAGACTATGACTAGACTATGATCTAGACGATGACTATACTATGAACTAGACTATGACTAGACTTGACTAAACTATGACTAGACTAATGACTAACAATGACAGACTATGAACTAGGACTAGGACTAGACTATGACTAGACCTATGACTAGACTATGACTATGACTAGACTAGACTAGACTATGACTAGACTATGACTAGACTATGACTAGACTATGACTAGACTATGACTAGACTATGACTAGAACTATGACTAGACTATGACTGAGACTATGACTAGACTATGACTAGACGATGACTAGACTATGACTAGACTATGACTAGACTATACGAGACTATGACTAACTATGACTAGACTAGACTATGACTAGACTATGACTAGACTATGACTAGACTATGACTAGACATAGACTAAGACTATGACTAGACTATGACTAGACTATGACTAGACTAGGGACTAGACTATGAACTAGACTATGACTAGACTATGACTAGACTATGACTAGACTATGACTAGACTATGACTAGTACTATGACTAGACTATGACTAACTATGACTAGACTATGACTAGCCTATGACTAGACTATGACTAGACTATGACTAGACTATGACTAGACTATGACTAGACTATGACTAGACTAGATATACTAGACTATGACTCAGTATGACTACACTAGGACTAGACTATGACTAGACTATGACTAGACTATGACTACAGTATGACTAGACTATGACACACTATGACTAACAAGTATTACTACACTATACCTAGACTACGACTACACTATGAATAGACTATAAATAGACTATAATTCTTGTTCCCTTGCAGCATATTTTCCTCAGAATCATAAATGGGTTAACTACAAATCTTATGCATTTATTAAGCAACAGTAACATTTATAATAAAATATTTATTTACAATATAAGTTTACTTTCTTGCAATCCAACTGAGTTGAATCAAAAAGCAACAGATAATATAATAAATCGAAAAGATTTATGGCACCAAGATAGAAATTAATTTGTGAAAAGCATTTTTTTACATATTAAAATTGCATTTTTCATTTAATTTGTTAGTTATACTTATAAATTTAATCTGTTAAGAGATTATGACAAAAAAAAATTATAAATTATTAATAAATATTGAAAGTAAGTAATACATCATTTTATTTAAACATCTACTTATTTTCATTAAATGATTTTAGTTCTTTGTACTTTCAAGCTAAAATGTTAAACCCAAATATATTCCAGGAATCGAACATTAGCAAAATTTTTACATAGACACAACGTCATCGCTCACTGTTATAAATAGATAACAGAAAAAACAATTTTTTTTTCGAAATCCCTTTCATCGAATTTCTAGAAAACAATTTAAAATAAAATGTTTCTTTCCTTTGAAACGCATATCTATTTATATTTGTATGTACATCTGTATACAGTTTGAAAGCGCATCCTTTGTACGTATTCTATTCTTTGAAATTCAGCTCACATTTATCTAAACGTGTACCCAACATAGTTTCACCTTGTGTTTTCACTTCAAGGTAGGTGAACGCGTGTCTTTGTTTTTTGTTTTTGTGTTAGGATCACTAATTAACCAAATTATCTTGAGATTTCTATTTAAACGTGTCTGCACTCAAGCATAAATAAGTGCAATGCAACGAGTAACCTAAAACGTTGATGTTAAGTCAAGGTTAAAGATTTTTCTAAAAATATAAAATTTCTTCATATTTTAAGGTTACTTTATCATAAAGAGATCGTTACTATTTCGGGCGAGAATTATTAATTATTGATATACATATATGTACATATACTATATAGAAAGAGTTTTCTCTATCTTACCCTTCTAACTAAAGCAGAAGTAACACTAAAAAATGAATTCGTGATCTAGTCCATGAATCCAGTTTATGTACAAGAATTTACCACATTATATCAATCGTTTGTCCTTTTTGATTGAGAATGTTTAACAATAATGTAAACTTCGTAAAGTTCATTAATGTACTTACATACTAACACACATGCACATTATTGCTTTGAACCTTTTCTAGTTAAACCCAATCCAACAGTTTTACTATTAAAGACAACCACATACTACATAATAACATGACACGCAACTTTATGAATACAAATGTATGCTCATTTTGACTGTGCACCATAATTGTATATCAATTTTCAACATAATCTGTGGAACTGAACTAGAACTGAACTAGAACTGAACTAGAACTGAACTAGAACTGCACTAGAACTGCACTAGAACTGAACTAGAACTCCAACTAGAACTGAAATAGAACTGAACTAGAACTGAACTAGAACTGAACTAGAAACTAGAATGAACTAGAACTGAACTAGAACTGAACTAGAACTGAACTAGAACTGAACTAGAACTGAACTAGAACTGAACTAGAACTGAACTAGAACTGAACTAGAACTGAACTAGAACTGAACTAGAACTGAACTAGAACTGAACTAGAACTGAACTAGAACTGAACTAGAACTGAACTAGAACTGAACTAGAACTGAACTAGACTGAACTAGAACTGAACTAGAACTGAACTAGAACTGAACTAGAACTGAACTAGAACTGAACTAGAACTGAACTAGAACTGAACTAGAACTGAACTAGAACTGAACTAGAACTGAACTAGAACTGAACTAGAACTGAACTAGAACTGAACTAGAACTGAACTAGAACTGAACTAGAACTGAACTAGAAACTGAACTAGAACTGAACTAGAACTGAACTAGAACTGAACTAGAACTGAACTAGAAACTGAACTAGAACTGAACTAGAACTGAACTAGAACTGAACTAGAACTGAACTAGAACTGAACTAGAACTGAACTAGAACTGAACTAGAACTGAACTAGAACTGAACTAGAACTGAACTAGAACTGAACTAGAACTGAACTAGAACTAGAACTGAACTAGAAACTGAACTAGAACTGAACTAGAACTGACTAGAACTGACCTAGAACTGAACTAGAACTGAACTAGACTGACTAGAACTGAACTAGAACTGAACTAGAACTGAACTAGAACTGAACTAGAACTGAACTAGAACTGAACTAGAACTGACTAGAACTGAACTAGAACTGAACTAGAACTGAACTAGACTGAACTAGAACTGAACTAGAACTGAACTTTAACTCAACTTTAACTGAACTAGAACTGAACTAGAACTAGAACTGAACTAAAACTGAACTATTGCTGAACTAAAAGAATTGAAGTCTATTAATTTAATTAAAATTTATAAAATGTTCACTGTGCATAATGCATAAATTGTTTAAGAGAAGAATTCTTAGGTATATTTTTTAATGTAATTAATGTACAACATCTTAATAAATTGTTTATATTCTTTTGGTTAACCAACAATATGATTTTACATAAATTATTTACAAAGAAAAAAAATAATTTTGCAATAAACTAAATTGTTTCTGCCACCATGTTTGGTTTAGAAACTGTTGTTTTTTTTTTACATTTATGGCCCATAAATTTTATGATCGATTTGGAAAAATGTTGTCATTTTATTATTATTCAAACGTTTAGAAAACAAGTAAAACAAACATGCCAACAAAATAGAAGAGTTTGTAGAAGACAATTTGGGTCTTGTTTTCAATCGAAAAGGATTTTGATGTTTAAAAATTACACTTGACAGATGATTTGTTTCGTATAAGTAGAACATGAAAAGAAACAACATGTTTGTTTTGAATATAAAGATTTTATATGATATTGAAAATATCGTACGTGTTTTCTTATTACGGCCAGAAAGGATATTCGATGAATATATTTCTTTCCTTTTCTGCATTAAGTATACGAATACTGTTCTCAAACTGATTATAAATATTACTCATACGCTTAAATGATTGTTGTTTTAAAATACTTCAACGCTCATACGCTCCTTGACCCACATTATTGTTTATTCAAATTAAAAAAAAAGAATAATTAAAAATATAAAAACAATATAACACATAAGTTCTATTTACGCTTAAATGAACTTTAAAAAGTTTTGATTTTATAACTTCTTAGTTTTGTTTTCTTCAGTCTCCGTTCGCCATTGGAATGTTGCTGAAATTTTAACTTTGGCACAAAAAGCTACATTTTTTGAAACATAAAATAATAATTACTTTTGAAGTACTTATGTTTCTTTTGTTTTCATTCATAAAATTGGAAACTAGCAAATGTAAAGAGTAATAAAAATAATGTGAGCTGCTGAAAATTTATACATAACTTCAGTAGTAAACCACACAAATCTACTTAACATAAACACGCATGTTTTAAACTAAAAAACAATTCAGTGCTAGTACAGTTCTAGTTCAGTTCTAGTTCAGTTCTAGTTCAGTTCTAGTTCAGTTCTAGTTCAGTTCTAGTTCAGTTCTAGTTCAGTTCTAGTTCAGTTCTAGTTCAGTTCTAGTTCAGTTCTAGTTCAGTTCTAGTTCAGTTCTAGTTTAGTTCTAGTTCAGCTAGTTCAGTTCTAGTTCAGTTCTAGTTCAGTTCTAGTTCAGTTCTAGTTCAGTTCTAGTTCAGTTCTAGTTCAGTTCTAGTTCAGTTCTAGTTCAGTTCTAGTTCAGTTCTAGTTCAGTTCTAGTTCAGTTCTAGTTCAGTTCTAGTTCAGTTCTAGTTCAGTTCTAGTTCAGTTCTAGTTCAGTTCTAGTTCAGTTCTAGTTCAGTTCTAGTTCAGTTCTAGTTCAGTTCTAGTTCAGTTCTAGTTCAGTTCTAGTTCAGTTTTAGTTCAGTTTTAGTTCAGTTCTAGTTCAGTTCTAGTTCAGTTCTAGTTCAGTTCTAGTTCAGTTCTAGTTCAGTTCTAGTTCAGTTCTAGTTCAGTTCTAGTTCAGTTCTAGTTCAGTTCTAGTTCAGTTCTAGTTCAGTTCTAGTTCAGTTCTAGTTCAGTTCTAGTTCAGTTCTAGTTCAGTTCTAGTTCAGTTCTAGTTCAGTTCTAGTTCAGTTCTAGTTCAGTTCTAGTTCAGTTCTAGTTCAGTTCTAGTTCAGTTCTAGTTCAGTTCTAGTTCAGTTCTAGTTCAGTTCTAGTTCAGTTCTAGTTCAGTTCTAGTTCAGTTCTAGTTCAGTTCTAGTTCAGTTCTAGTTCAGTTCTAGTTCAGTTCTAGTTCAGTTCTAGTTCAGTTCTAGTTCAGTTCTAGTTCAGTTTAGTTCAGTTCTAGTTCAGTTCTAGTTCAGTTCTAGTTCAGTTCTAGTTCAGTTCTAGTTCAGTTCTAGTTCAGTTCTAGTTCAGTTCTAGTTCAGTTCTAGTTCAGTTCTAGTTCAGTTCTAGTTCAGTTCTAGTTCAGTTCTAGTTCAGTTCTAGTTCAGTTCTAGTTCAGTTCTAGTTCAGTTCTAGTTCAGTTCTAGTTCAGTTCTAGTTCATTACTAGTTCAGTTCTAGTTCAGTCTAGTTCAGTTCTAGTTCAGTTCTAGTTCAGTTCAGTTAGTCTAGTTCAGTTCTAGTTCAGTCTAGTTCAGTTCTAGTTCAGATCTAGTTCAGTTCTAGTTCAGTTCTAGTTCATTTCTGGTTAAGTTCTAGTTCAGTTCTAGTTAGTTCTAGTTCATTTCTAGTTCAGTTCTAGTTCAGTTATAGTTCAGTTCTAGTTCAGTTCTAGTTCAGTTAAGTTTCAGTTTCTAGTTCGTTTAGTTCAGTCTGGTTTCAGTTCTAGTCAGTTCTAGTCAGTTTACTAGTTCAGTTCTAGTCAGTTCTAGTTCAGTTCTGTTCAGTTTTGTCAGTTTTCTAGTTACAGTTCTAGTTCAGTTTCTAGTTCGTTATAGTTCAGTCCTAGTTCAGTTCTAGTTAGTTCAGTTGTAGTTCTAGCTAATTTTCCTGTATTGAATCTACCTGATACAACCTCCGAATTTTCAATAAGTGTTCTGGTGTTGCTTAAGAGCCTTCCTCATTTTTTCGAAATACATCATTCTATTTTACAATCAATTTACCATATTCTTCATCAAATAAAAATACACCGAAGATATAATAAAATTTGAATTTATTTACGTCTTAAGGCTGTTAAAGATGTGGTTAAGCGTATACACGTAAAATAAATATAAAAGAAAATATTATTTTAACACATTTATGCTATTTTTACTACAATATAAACATGGTTTAAATAACGAAGCATTGAAACACAAAACGTTGTGGGAAATCTTGAAAATAATAAAAGCCTAAAAATATGCAACAAATTTTGATATATTTTAAAAATTTAATAGAGATTCCTGGAATATTCTGGAATATTAGCAATTTTATTTGAAAGTATATTTTTTTATAATTTACTTTTGCATATTTTTAAAAAAAGTTTTTTATTAAAAAAATATTTTGTTGGAAAATCTAAACTTCTTTTTAGATGATTTCGTACTTTAACGATATTTAAAGTTGAAAATAACTCCATTATTTTTCACCTTTACTGTACTCTGAAAGAAAGGATTTGAAAAATTCTTTAAAATTGTAACTACCACACACGTATTTTTCCTATTTGTCTAACTTAAACACATGTAAATTTGCCAAAAAAACCTAAAGAAATTCATAACAAAATATGTATTTATTTGAACATAAAAAACTTTTCATATATATATTTTTTTTTTATTTATCCTCTCTACAAAGTTTGTTTTACTTGTAACAATTTGAAATTGTTATAAAAAAGTGGCAGGAAAGCAGCAACCAATCAGTAACATGTGTTAAATTTTGTTTTAAAATGTAAAAAAAATGGCAAGTTGTATAAATAAATAGGAAAAACTAGTTTCCTATTTTGAAGTAGAAAAAAGTTTTGTTTAAGCAATTATTACTGGCCCACATTTACTTTGTAGTTTACAGCGAATGTGTGAGCACATACTAGAGGCTTAAAAAAAGTTGAACACTGTTTATTGGAATAGAAAAAGTTACAGAATTTCTAGATTTTAATAACATATTTTGTAACAAATAGAGTGATATTTATCAAAAAGTTATATAGAACCGAAAAATGTATTAAAAACTTTCAAATGTCAAGAATTTCAGTGTGGTACTTTTAGGGTTATTTCAAAATGTATTTTAATGTTGTCTTCATTGAGAAGTTTACTTGTGGTTATAACCAAATAATATTAAAAGTCTGGTAATTAAAATTAAAGCATATTTTTAAATGCCTATGTTTAAGGCTTTTCTTTTGTTTTATGATTATATTTAAACAAAAGTATTGCATATTTTAAGATGTTCATATATATTATATTTTTTGTGTAGATAAACTTTTTGTTTAAAATTCTTTTTATGTTCAAACACATATTAAAACATATTATTAGGGTTTCATATTTTCAAATAATGTTGCATATTTTAAGGAGTATATTTTTTATAAAGTTATTTAGTCCTTATCCTTGTAATTTTTTCTTACTTATATCTGCATCATGTCTTTTATTTTTTAATTTAACATCATAAGTATGCGTATGGTTATGTCTTTTTCTACTTGTATGCAGTGAAATTAAAATATCCACTAACTTATGTAAATAAACAGCTTGTAGACAATGTGGCCTAAGGGCATACTTAAATAGAAATTAAGTATGTACATTAGGTTGCCATCTTCACATCTTGCAGAATAAAAATAGCAAACAAAATTTACATTATTTTGGCTTCACAAAGAAAACGAAAATATTTAAATATTAATTTAAAATTGATTCTTATCAAAAGAAAACAAATATATCGCTCATTTACTACAAATCTGATATAATTCCAAAAATATCATTTTACCGTTGATAAGTCAAGCGACTTTCGGCCGTCGAATAGATATCAGGTCAGCTTCGATGTCGAGAGTGTGGTATGTGATAAACATTTGGTTTGACTATAGACTATAGTATATAGTAGACTAGACTATAGACTAGACTATAGACTAGACTATAGACTAGACTATAGACTAGACTATAGACTAGACTATAGACTAGGACTATAGACTAGACTATAGACTAGACTATAGACTAGACTATAGACTAGACTATAGACTAGACTATAGACTAGACTATAGACTAGACTATAGACTAGACTATAGACTAGACTAGACTATAGACTAGACTAGACTAGACTATAGACTAGACTAGACTATAGACTAGACTAGACTAGACTATAGACTAGACTAGACTATAGACTAGACTATAGACTAGACTATAGACTAGACTATAGACTAGACTATAGACTAGACTATAGACTAGACTATAGACTAGACTATAGACTAGACTATGACTAGACTATGACTAGACTATGACTAGACTTGACTAGACTAGAAGACTATGACTAGACTGGACTAGACTATGACTAGACTATGACTAGACTATGACTAGACTATGACTAGACTATACTAGACTATAGACTAGACTATAGACTAGACTATAGACTAGACTATAGACTAGACTATAGACTAGACTATAGACTAGACTATAGACTAGACTATAGACTAGACTATGACTAGACTATGACTAGACTATGACTAGACTATGACTAGACTATGACTAGACTATGACTAGACTATGACTAGACTATGACTAGACTATGATAGACTATGACTAGACTATGACTAGACTATGACTAGACTATGACTAGACTATGACTAGACTATGACTAGACTATGACTAGACTATGACTAGACTATGACTAGACTATGACTAGACTATGACTAGACTGATGACTAGACTATGACTAGACTATGACTAGACTATGACTAGACTATGACTAGACTATGACTAGACTATGACTAGACTATGACTAGACTATGACTAGACTATGACTAGACTATGACTAGACTATGACTAGACTATGACTAGACTATGACTAGACTATGACTAGACTATGACTAGACTATGACTAGACTATGACTAGACTATGACTAGACTATGACTAGACTATGACTAGACTATGACTATGACTAGACTATGACTAGACTATGACTAGACTATGTAGACTATGACTAGACTATGACTAGACTATGACTAGACTATGACTAGACTATGACTAGACTATGACTAGACTATGACTAGACTATGACTAGACTATGACTAGACTATGACTAGACTATGACTAGACTATGACTAGACTATGACTAGACTATGACTAGACTATGACTAGACTATGACTAGACTATGACTAGACTATGACTAGACTATGACTAGACTATGACTAGACTATGACTAGACTATGACTAGACTATGACTAGACTAGACTATGACTAGACTATGACTAGACTATGACTAGACTATGACTAGACTATGACTAGACTATGACTAGACTATACTAGACTATGACTAGACTAGACTATGACTAGACTATGACTAGACTATGACTAGACTATGACTAGACTATGACTAGACTATGACTAGACTATGACTAGACTATGACTAGACTATGACTAGACTATGACTAGACTATGACTAGACTATGACTAGACTATGACTAGACTATGACTAGACTATGACTAGACTATGACTAGACTATGACTAGACTATGACTAGACTACAGATGAGACCACAGACCATATTGTAGACTAGACTATTGACTGGCCTACAGACTAGTCTATACACTACATAGGTATTCATATGAAAGATATTGGAACGGCGAATTTCGAGTTATGGCAGTCTTTTAGTAAATGAGCGATATGCAAAAGATTTTTAAAAAAACGGGCAATATACATACATATGTATGTGTAAAAGAAATTGCGAAATTGCTACAAGGTTACAAGACAAAGGCTGAAATCAAAAGAGCTACAATTTAGTTTTTTATTATGATTCACTTTGAAAGCACACTTTTAGGCGACATATGTACGTTACCGAGGTTATTATAGAAAGCAAATGACATAAAACAAGATAAACAAAATTTGGCCTACAGCTATGAAAATATTCTAAAATTGGCATGCGGAAACAGAGCACACCATTATGTTTAACATATGTTAAACATTGTTATAGCCAATGTTTATTACTGAAACTCTTAGATTTCCCTTTTTTGTATTGCAACTCCATCAAGTGTTCTTCCTTGTCTAACTCTCATCTCTGTGATAAATACATCCCACCCTACTATAAACCATGAATAAACACTAGTCATTGTCAAGTCTATTACAAGACTGCGTAAAACATACACAAACATTAAAAACTATTTGAATCCTCGAAGAACCGCAACACAAGACATAAGAAAAATATGTATATAAAAATAAACAGTTAAATGCAGTAGCAACTTTTATAATTAAAAATTTATTCAAATCAGTTAAACGAGGTTAATGTGCACAGCCAAGAGAAAAATCCTTTAAAGGACTGTATTACATCAAGGAAACCACTAAGTAAGAAATAAACATGAAATACAAACAAACAAATTGTTAAAGGCTAAGAAAAAAGTTTTTCTTTGATATTTATAAAATCTTAAATTATACGTGCGATAGAAAGATAGATAGATAGATAGATAGATAGATAGATAGATAGATAGATAGATAGATAGATAGATAGATAGATAGATAGATAGATAGATAGATAGATAGATAGATAGATAGATAGATAGATAGATAGATAGATAGATAGATAGATAGATAGATAGATAGATAGATAGATAGATAGATAGATAGATAGATAGATAGATAGATAGATAGATAGATAGATAGATAGATAGATAGATAGATAGATAGATAGATAGATAGATAGATAGATAGATAGATAGATAGATAGATAGATAGAAGATAGATAGATAGATAGATAGATAGATAGATAGATAGATAGATAGATAGATAGATAGATAGATAGATAGATAGATAGATAGATAGATAGATAGATAGATAGATTAGATAGATAGATAGATAGATAGATAGATAGATAGATAGATAGATAGATAGATAGATAGTAGATAGATAGATAGATAGATAGATAGATAGATAGATAGATAGATAGATAGATATAAAGATAGAAGATAGTATGAGACTGTATTTTACATCACATGAAAAGAAATACACCTACCCCTCCATTAAGTCGCTAGTGTCTGCGAGGCTACTTGTTAGTCACAACATTAAAATTTTACAAACAAGTAAATTTTCACACAAATGCCCACTGTCAAATTCAACAGGTCTTTCAATAACTTGCAATTTTATTTTGACCCATAATATTGAATATATTTACAATAAATTTATCAACGTACAAATGTTAACAGTACTCCTAAAACCCTGCAGTTTTAATCCCAACGGTTTATCTTATTATAATATCATCATTACGACACTTCCACCAATGACACCGCGAGCAGAGAAGTGACCGAATATAGCTTTATATGGGTTGTCACTTGAGACAACCTCCACAAAATTTCCCAAGTAAAAGTCTTGCAAGGGAGAAGTATTGCAACTTGTTCCAAAACCTGCCGTTTAATGAACATGTTTATCATTGTATACATATGTATATGAATGATTTTTTAACATAAACACAATTTTGCTTTTAAGTATTAAAGGGAATTGTTACATCATTGATTATTGAGCTCAAGTTGTTTGTGTTTTTCTTCCTTCAATTTCTTCCTTATACTCGTATGTAATTCCTTTTTATATAGAGATTTCTTTAACGTATTTATTTTCATTTTAAGTATTTCACTCTTATGATTTTCAATAACCTACTTAAAAGTTAAAGTTAAGTGCATTGGCTGTCACTTGAATGTCATTTTATGTGTTGAATGAAAGAAAAACAAACTGAATTTATAGGGAAAATTTATATTAAATCTATGTCTTAATAGGGAAACTTTTCATTTCCGATGAACTCGCTGCACACGATCTTTAGGAATTGTTTGTTTTTATGAGTGAAATATTCGGCCTGAATGTATGCAACATATTTTAACCCCCAAAAATAGGCAACGTTTTAATAACTTTTTATTTTTATTCTTTCTACCTATTCAATAACTTGCTCTTTTCGATTTAAGCAATTAAAATCCTCAACTAATATTTAACCTTTTATTTCATTAAAAGTTATAAATAAATATAAATAAGATCCCCGAAAATCACTAAATACTTCAGTTAATTCCCACAAATATTTTATTTGTTTTACCAATAACTTTTAAACCCTTTCTTTTAATGTACTTTTTCATTTTTCTATTGTTTTTTCTCAATATTTATGTAATGGCCACCAAAATTAAAAGCCAATCATAAGGATTACAACCAACAACAACAGAAATCACATAAATAAGATTACATTAAATAAGTTAATTAAATTCATTAGCAAATAATATCGACTGAGAGGTATGTAGTTGTTGTTTCTAAGCGTTTTTTTTTCTACTAAATTAAGTAACCAGACAATGAAGAAAACACTTGAAAAGGTATAACAAATTGTAAATCGTTGAGGCATGAAAATTATAACAAAAACGCAATATCCATTAATGTTAAAGTTAGCAAAACAAACTGATTATATAACCCAGTCAACCATATTTGCAGTTTTTCTAAAATTGTCAGTTACCATTTTGATACTTTTAAAAATGAATTCATTGAAGGACCCTTTTATAGATATTCATTCAATCAGGACCCTGTGTGTTTAATTTGTGTAAAAAATGAAAAAAGTACCAACTTAAGAACAAAAAAGTCCCAAAAAATACCCTTTTATAGATTTTCATTCGGGCAAGACCCGGGCATCGAAAATTTTCACTAAAAAATCTCAATAAATTAAAAGTTTCACCAAAAATTTTCAATAAAATTTTCACCAAAAATGTTCATTTACTATTTCTTGACTTAAAAACCCATCGCTTAAAATTTTCACTAAAAATTGTTACCAAAAATTTTTATCAAAAATTTTCACCAAAAATTTCACTAAAATGTCGCTAAAATTTGAGCTAGTTAAGTTAGTTAGCTAGTTAGTTAGTTAGTTAGTTAGTTAGTTAGTTAGTTAGTTAGTTAGTTAGTTAGTTAGTTAGTTAGTTAGTTAGTTAGTTAGTTAGTTAGTTAGTTAGTTAGTTAGTTAGTTAGTTAGTTAGTTAGTTAGTTAGTTAGTTAGTTAGTTAGTTAGTTAGTTAGTTAGTTAGTTAGTTAGTTAGTTAGTTAGTTAGTTAGTTAGTTAGTTAGTTAGTTAGTTAGTTAGTTAGTTAGTTAGTTAGTTAGTTAGTTAGTTAGTTAGTTAGTTAGTCAGTCAGTTTGTTAGTTTGTTTAAAAGGACATCAAATCCGAGGACATACACAAGCCTCTTGCGGGCATGTTGTGCGCTCTTAAACCAGTAGGTAGGAATCGTACCCACTACCTCCGGCTTACCACACTAGAGCACAGACCTCCTTTGAACCAGATGATAAAAAACTATATCAGGCAGACGGACATGGCTAGATTATCTTTGAAGGACCCAGGATAGACAAAATCAATATATTTTTTAAGGTGGGTATAAAAATTGCATATATTTCGATTTAAATTCTTCAGTGGTTTGCTAGAAAATTAAAATTAACTAATATCTCTTCAAAAAGTGTGTGAATAAACGAATTAAAACTGCAAAGTATTTGCTTGAACGAACAAACAGAAATAGAAAAGAGCGATAATAAAATTGCTGTATAAGCTTCAATGAATAAAAAATTACCAAAGGATTCTTAGGTTAATGAATAACCACAAAAAGGTCACAATTTATTAAATCTTCATAAAACAAAAAAAAAAAACACGCTGGAAGAAGGTCAGACAGCTAGAAAGATAAAAACAACTGAAATGTCAAACTATATACAAAGAAAAAAAGAAGAAGAAAAACAAGCTGCTTTTAGGTGATAATTTCTTTTGGTCTTTGAAAAACATTTCCAATGTTGGTTAAAGATTTAAGTTAATTAGATAACAGAATGAATACACACACAAAAACAGATGAATAGATAGATGTGTTGAAATTTTGTTAGGAATTTAATGAAAGTGTATCTTGAAATGTTTAGTAATGTTGGTATTTGTTAGATTATACAGAATATTTGTATGTATAAGTGCGTTTCTGGTATAAATTAAGTTGTTAAATTGTGTGTGTAAGCTATGTTTATCACAGTATTTACCTCTTTTCGAAACATCGTGTCATGCAATATTATCTGCTGTTGCTGAAGTTTATCTGCCTGGAGCAGTAATTAATATGGAATTTCCTGTGTGTGTAAATAAATTTTAAATTTTTTTCTCAAAGTGACACTTTTTTCTCTGCTAAATTATGTTTATCTTGAAGCAAATACAAATAGAAACGTGTTCTTAGTTTGGACGTAATTTCACAATCTCTGTTAAAGTTTATTTATACAATTTCTCAAAAATAAAAAAAAACATTAATTGAGAAACTTGTGTTAAAGTCTATTTAATTTATGTGTGATTTCTTGTCTGTTGGTGTGCTCATTACCAGCGAAATCAAAAAATCAAATAAGTTAATAAATTATTTGAGAAATTCTTGTACAAATATATTTTTTTATAGTCTAGTCTATAGTCTAGTCTATAGTCTAGTCTATAGTCTAGTCTATAGTCGAGTCTATAGTCGAGTCTATAGTCGAGTCTATAGTCGAGTCTATAGTCTAGTATATAGTCGAGTCTATAGTCTAGTCTATAGTCTAGTCTATAGTCTAGTCTAAAGTCTAGTCTAAAGTCTAGTCTATAGTCTAGTCTATAGTCTAGTCTATAGTCTAATCTATAGTCTAGTCTATAGTCTAGTCTATAGTCTAGTCTATAGTCTAGTCTATAGTCTAGTCTATAGTCTAGTCTATAGTCGAGTCTATAGTCGAGTCTATAGTCGAGTCTATAGTCTAGTCTATAGTCTAGTCTATAGTCTAGTCTATAGTCTAGTCTATAGTCTAGTCTATAGTCTAGTCTATAGTCTAGTCTAGTCTAGTCTAGTCTATAGTCTAGTCTATAGTCTAGTCTATAGTCTAGTCTATAGTCTAGTCTATAGTCTAGTCTATAGTCTAGTCTATAGTCTAGTCTATAGTCTAGTCTATAGTCTAGTCTATAGTCTAGTCTATAGTCTAGTCTATAGTCTAGTCTATAGTCTAGTCTATAGTCTAGTCTATAGTCTAGTCTATAGTCTAGTCTATAGTCTAGTCTATAGTCTAGTCTATAGTCTAGTCTATAGTCTAGTCTATAGTCTAGTCTATAGTCTAGTCTATAGTCTAGTCTATAGTCTAGTCTATAGTCTAGTCTATAGTCTAGTCTATAGTCTAGTCTATAGTCTAGTCTATAGTCTAGTCTATAGTCTAGTCTATAGTCTAGTCTATAGTCTAGTCTATAGTCTAGTCTATAGTCTAGTCTATAGTCTAGTCTATAGTCTAGTCTATAGTCTAGTCTATAGTCTAGTCTATAGTCTAGTCTAGTCTATAGTCTAGTCTATAGTCTAGTCTATAGTCTAGTCTATAGTCTAGTCTATAGTCTAGTCTATAGTCTAGTCCATAGTCTAGTATATAGTCTAGCCTACTCTATAATCTAGTCTACAGTCTAACCTGTAGTCTAATCTATAAATTAGACTATAATCTGGCAACACTGCTTATGGGTATTTTTAACTGAAAGCGACCGAAAGATAGAAATCATACTCTATTTGCTTGAACATGCTAAATTGTTGCATACTTTTAGGTATTTACACTTAAATAGACTTTTTTATTGTGGTTTTTTCAGTTTATCTTATCAACAATTCAATAAATTAATTATTTATACAAAATTATGCTTGAACTTGAAATAATTTAGCAAAGAAAATAAAAGTTTTTCTCCATAAATTTCTCAACAGCAGACACATTATTACTTGAAAAAAGCGTTTTCAAAGTCCCATATATTTAGCAGGAATTTTCTTACAAATAAAGTTAAGTTTTTATTCATTACGTTTTATATTTTATGTTTATTATCTTTATTGCTAAGAAAAATTTATATATTAAACACAGCTGTTGGTTTTTAAGTTGCCTTTTTAGGCAAATTTCTTTTCTTAAATACATATATTTTATAATTTTATTACAAATTTAGTGGCTTAAAATTAAAGTAATTTTTTAGTCTTTATTTTGCTATTAGTAATTTACATTGTGTTTGTAAATATTTTTCTTTAATATCATTTGCTAAATTTGCATTTTAGTTTATAGCTAAAAATACCATGAACTTTTTAATTTAATAGCAAACACCTTAGTGCTCAAACTCAAGCCTGTCAGATACATATGTAAATGTGTATGTAATAAAAATAGCTGATATGTTGTAAAAATAGCTGGTACATTGTATTTTGCTGAGACTTTTAAGTTAAATTTGGTAGGCCAGAGGTTCTGTAGTCCTTGACTTAATAATATTATAAATATTTTTCTAGTATATAGTCTAGTCTATAGTCTAGTCTATAGTCTAGTCTATAGTCTAGTCTATAGTCTAGTCTATAGTCTAGTCTATAGTCTAGTCTATAGTCTAGTCTATAGTCTAGTATATAGTCTAGTTTATAGTCTAGTTTGTAGTCTAGTTTGTAGTCTAGTCTATAGCCCAGCCTTTGGAACATGCCTAATGCAACTGTTTTTAAATGTTTATTATTTAAATAAATTCTAACATTTTTACACGCATCTGTTTAAACCCACGCACAGACAATTTTATGGATCATTTAAATTGTATATGTTTTCATTTTTTGTCTTACAACCTCCATAATCTCGCGTTACTGGTCTGACAGACATGTTCATATTAAATACTCATGCTAAATAATACGCTTAGCAATTCTAAGTCAAATGTCAATTACAAAAAAAGTATAATATGAAATACATCTTTCATAAGTTTAGTAAAACTTAAGGTTATAAGTACAATCGTAAATTTTACAATTCATTTATACTACATATATTTAATTTATAACATTTCAATGTTAAGAAAAATATAAATTCATACATAAATAAGTAAATGAACTGTATCAGTTTCGTGCAAACTAAGAGTATACTTCATATTATTTTATTATAATTTAATATGAATACATTCATACATGTATTTCCGTTTATTTTTATAACGCGCGTAACTGACACTTTTACAACACATGAGAAAAAGTAAAAACAAAGATAAGGGATCACAAGTATAAAATATTCAAACTACTGTTTGTTAACTTCACATACATACATATAATTTGTGTGTCATTTTCTTTAGCTGTTAGAAACTTTTTAAATTTATTTTTTCTTCTCTGTTGCAAAAAATATAACACTTTTTTAAAGTTGCTATATTAAGAACCCTTTAGTCATAATGTGTGTGCAGCAAAGTAAAACTGCTTAAACTAAGTTAGTGATTTTTTTTCACTTTTTTATGTATTTTCTTTTCACACACTTTTTCATTTAGGAAATTCTGCTGCTAAATGTTGCTTGCAGTAGCATGTTGTTTTAATACTGCTGTTTTTTTTTTTTTCTTTTTATTTTACCAGCAACATGATGTGCAGTTTTTTAGCAAAAATAAAATCCTTAAGGGAAACACGAATTCCTTTTTTTTTTTTTTGCTCAGTGTGCAACTCAAGCGGAAATTATATGTATGTCACTCACTCAGTAACTATTTATTAAATTTTAAATTTAAAGAGAGAACTTTAAACATTTTATTTTATTCTGCAAAAGGTAAAAATAAAGAAGAAAAACTAAAATTGGAATACAATGTCAAATTTGTTTTAAGTAGAATTTTAAAAAGGTTTAAAAATTAAAATTAGAATTTTTGTCAGTGAACTCTAATTGCAAGAATTTTGTGAATTTTTGATATTTATTCTTTCAAATATATTAAATGAATGTTTTCAAATTAATCTGTATTAAATAGGGTTTACTATAAAAGGGTGCTTGAAATGGGATCGGTAAGCCATTGGGGTCAGGTGTCCGTATTTGCGATAAACGTCATAGTCTAGTCATAGTCTAGTCATAGTCTAGTCATAGTCTAGTCATAGTCTAGTCATAGTCTAGTCTATGTCTAGTCATAGTCTAGTCATAGTCTAGTCATAGTCTAGTCATAGTCTAGTCATAGTCTAGTCATAGTCTAGTCATAGTCTAGTCATAGTCTAGTCATAGTCTAGTCATAGTCTAGTCATAGTCTAGTCATAGTCTAGTCATAGTCTAGTCATAGTCTAGTCATAGTCTAGTCATAGTCTAGTCATAGTCTAGTCATAGTCTAGTCATAGTCTAGTCATAGTCTAGTCATAGTCTAGTCATAGTCTAGTCATAGTCTAGTCATAGTCTAGTCCATAGTCTAGTCATAGTCTAGTCATAGTCCTAGTCATAGTCTAGTCATAGTCTAGTCATAGTCTAGTCATAGTCTAGTCATAGTCTATTAATAGTCTAGGTCATAGTCTAGTCATAGTCTAGTCATAGTCTAGTCAAGTCATAGGTCTAGTCATAGTCTAGTCATAGTCTAGTCATAGTCTAGTCATAGTCTAGTCATAGTCTAGTCATAGTCTAGTCATAGTCTAGTCATAGTCTAGTCATAGTCTAGTCATAGTCTAGTCTAGTCATAGTCTAGTCATAGTCTAGTCCATAGTCTAGTCATAGTCTAGTCATAGTCTAGTCTATAGTCTAGTCATAGTCTAGTCATAGTCTAGTCATAGTCTAGTCATAGTCTAGTCATAGTCTAGTCATAGTCTAGTCATATTCTAGTCATAGTCCAGTCATAGTTCTAGTCATAGTCTAGCCCATAGTCTAGCCATAGTCTAGCCCATAGTCTAGCCCATAATCTAGCCCATAGTCTAGCACATAGTCTAGCCCATAGTCTAGCCCATAGTCTAGCCTATAGTCTAGCCTATAGTCTAGCCCATAGTCTAGCCCATAGTCTAGCCCATAGTCCAGCCCATAGTCTAGCCCATCTATAGTCTAGTGCATAGTCTAGTCCCTAGTATAATTCATAGTCTAGTCCATAGTCTGATCCAGCGTCTAGTCTATAGTCTATTGCATACTCTATTGCTTAGTCTAGTTCATAGTCTAGTCTATAATCTAGTCCATAGTCTAGTTGATAATCTGATCCATCATCTAGTCCATAGTCTAGTCTATAATCTATTGCGTATTCTAGTCCATAATCTAGTACATAATCTAGTCTAGTCATAGTTTAGTCATAGTCCTTAGTATAGTCCATAGTTCAGTTCCTAATCTAGTCCATATTCTAGTCATAGTCTAGTATGATGATTCTTGCAAATATTCCTAACAATATCTAGAATTTTTAAATTTTAGTTAAAATTTCCTATAATTCGTTTTTATTGAATCATTTATCATATTCCTCCTCTAACAAACATTTTTCATTACCAAATTTAATTTCGTACTTTAAAATTAAAAAAAATTTCCTGGAAATCGCAAATTGAAATTCATTGTACCCGTAGAAGTACATTGACAGTCTGTTATAGCATTCGTATATAATTTCTAACAAATAATCTCAATTAATTCCCGAACAATAAAAGGGCCTACGCACATACCAGGCGTATGAGTGTTTTTAAATTAAATACAAAATTAGACATTTCTCATACGTTTCAATGGATTTTATTTTTCAACGTTTTTATGTTTGTATAAGAATCCTATTAAAAGTGAACAATATCAAATGACAATTAATGAGTTTTTAATAGCCATACTTGACTACAGTCACAATTTTTAATTGCTATAATTAAACCAAATGATACATAAAAAACTAAATGTAAAAAAAAATAAAAAATATGTTGTTGAATATTAAACAAAAAATTTAGTGGCGATTTGTTGTTTAATTGATTTGTAGCCATCCTAAGACAAATGTTTAGTTCAGCTTACTCTTAAAAACACAATTAGAAACCAAAAATATAATACTAAATTACTTAGTAGCTATTTTTATAAGTATATTTCTATAAGTATGTTTCTAATATGCATGTTATACAAAAATATTTCTAAGTCTTGCTATGTAAATAACAGCTTATACATAGTATATGCTTTGTCTATAACTATAATAAACAAATATTTTATTTTACTTGTAATTTTGTTCAAGGGTTCGAATATTTGCCAATGAATCTAATTTGCACAAACACAAATCAATTAAGTTTAGCTCCACATTAAGAAATAAGTAAAATGAAACACAAAACAGACATTTCATATTTTTTTTTGCTACTGTTTATATTGCTGTTATTGATGGTGATCAGTAAATGTTCATTAGTCCATTAGTTCTATTAATGATTGCTAGGATGATATTGACCATATAACAAAAAAATTTGATAAAACTTATTTAAACATTTAAATTGCCATAAATTTTCTATCATTACTACTTAACATTTTGAAATTCATAATAGCACTTAATCCTTAATAAAATGTAATTAAATTCATTACAAGAAGTTTTTAAGTGGAGTAAGCATATTTCTTCCACTTCATTACCACCTCATTTATGGTACTCACTTAGGAGGGGTAGGTTGTTATTATATTTTTCTTTTCTTTTAATTTTTATAATTATAAACTTCTTAAGTTGTTTATTTGGGCCAAATAGAAACAATCAAAATTGTATGAAAAGAAACAACAAAGCCCTAAAATAACAATTGAAAACAATTTAAGCAAAGAAGACAAACAGAAAATCACAAGTAAACAACAAGTTACAGTAGCAGCAGCAAAAAACAACAACAATAAATTTATATAATAATATTGATTATTAATAATCTCGTGGAAGTATTACAAGTTGGAACCTAAGTAAACATAAGTATTACCCAGCGAACATATAAATAGCAAGAAGTAGAGTTAAGTATTTGAAGAGGGACATTACGAAATTACGCACACACGATTCCATAATAATATAAGAAATTCGGTCTTAAATTTCTTTTTAACCTTCACCTTTATAAACAAAGATTTTTCTAATTAAATAACTTAACTTTGAAGAAATTATAAAAATTAAAAAAAATATATATATTTCGTCTGTCTCATATGTGTCTCATTTTAATTGGTTTTTGAGACAAATAAAAATTGTCTATATTACAAATTAAACATGAATAGACTCTCCAAAACTTATTTGAGATGTGCTTTAAAAATTAGCATATCATTCATCAAATTCTAAGACTTCTAGTTTGATTTTTAACCAGACACACACACACAGACAGACAGCCATGAATAATTTATAGGACAAAGCAGAGAAGTGATTAAACACAAACTCTGAATGTTGTTTAGTACTTTAACAGATACATACATACGTACATATGTATATAAGTACTTATATCAGGTATTTATAGATTAGACTAGACTCTTGACTGCACTATGGACTTGACTAAGAACTAGACTGTGGCCGAGACTATGGAATACACCATGGACTATGCTATGGATGAGCCTACACACTAGACTATTGACTAAACTGTGTAATAGACTATAGATTAGACTATAGACTAGACTCTGGGCTGCACTATGGACTAGACTGTTGTCTAGACTATTCTATGGACAACACCATGTACTACATTATGCACTGGACTATGAACTATGGATTAGACTACGGAATACTTTATAGAAGACACTGTGGACTACACTATGGAATAGACTATGGACTAGACTGCCAACTAGACTATGAACTACACTATAGACTACACTACGGACTAGACTATGGATTAGACAATGAACTACACTATGGCCTACACTATAGACTAGACGATGGGCAAGACTGTTGACTAGACAATGAACTACACTATATACTAGACTATGGCCTAGACGATGGGCAAGACCATGGACTTACTGTGGCCTAGACTATAGACCAGACTGTGGACTAGACTATGGAATACACTATGGACACTATGAACTAGACTATGGACTAGACTATGGACTAGACTATAGACTAGACTATGGACTTGACTATGGGTTAGACTAAGGACTATATTATGAACTAGGCTATGGACTACACTATGGACTAGACTATGTACTACACTCTGAACTATACAATAGACTAGACAATGGACTACACTATGGACTAGACTGTGAACTACTTAAGCTATGAACTAGACAATGAACTAGATTATGGACTAGACTATGGACTGGACTGTGGGCTAGACTGTGTTCTAGACAATGAACTAGACTATAGACTAACACTTGACTACACTATGGACTATGTACTACACTGTGAACTATACTATCGACTAGACTATGGACTACACTATGCACTAAACTGTGAACTTACTATGGACTAGACTATGGACGATGGGCTAGACCATGGACTAGGCTTTGGCCTAGACTATGGACCAGACTATGAACTACACTATCGACTAGACTATGGACTAGACTGTAGACTAGACAATGGACTTGACTATGGGCTAGACTATGGAATACATTATTAATTAGAGTATGGACTACACTATGGACTAAACTATGTATGGACCACTAGACTGTGGTCTAAACAATAAACTAGACTATAGACTAACACATGACTACACTATGGACTATGTACTACACTGTGGACTATACTATCGACTAGACTATGGACTAGACTATGGACTAGACTATGGACTAGACTGTGAACTAGACTATGGACGATGGGCTAGACCATGGACTAGGCTATTGCCTAGACTATAGACCAGACTATGAACTAGACTATGGACTAGACTATGGACTAGACTATGGACTGGATTTTGGACTACGCTATGGACTAAACTATGGACTAGACTATGGACTTGACTATGGGCTAGACTATGAACTAGACTACGAACTAGGCTATGGACAACTCTATTGACTTTACTTTGGACTATACTATAGACTATACTTTGAACTAGACTAAGAATCAGATTATGAACGAGATTATGGACTAGACGGTGGATTAGACTGTGGTCTAGACAATGAACTATACTATAGACTAGACTTGACTACACTATGGACTATAGCCTATAGACCAGATTATGAACCAGACAATGAAATAAACTTTGTACAAGACTGTGAAAGAGACTATAAGCTATACAATGAAATAGACTTAGGACTAAATTATAGACTAAACTAATGCTAGTCTGTTTTTCTTTTCATTTAAATGAGAAAATTCTATTGTGAGTGTGTTACTTATTTTTTATAATCTGTAAATTCTATACATATTTTCTACATAACACAGGTCTACAAAATTTAAAAAAAAATCGAAACCCTGAGAGCAAGTTATACTTTTTAAAAGTATAACTTGCTCGAAGAAGGGACTATATATATTTGTCAAATGTTAACCCTAAGATGTTATACAATATTTTATAAATAAAGTTGTTATGAATCTTTTATAACACGTCAAAGTGGGTCAAAAATGGCGATTTTGTCAAACTTCCTGAAACGATATCTCAAATCCCAGATGTTATGGATTCCGTGCAGCTCAATCCTTTAGAGAAGTATATTTTGGGCTCTAGGTTAAACATTTTTCTAGCCTGTGTAATCAAACCTAATATGTAAAGTAAACATATAAAGTCATAGTCACTTTTTGCCCATAAACCAGACAAATCTTGTCAGCAAAAATTTCTTTAAATCACATGAAAATTTGCCATAAAAAAACAATATTTCTAACATACCACAACGATAACATAAATATTGATTTAATATTTTAATAATGTATGTATTTATGTACGTAAGTAAGCAAGAAAATAATATATACCATATTTTTGTGTCTATTCGATGTAAATAAGATACAGATTGATGAGAAAGAAAAACTTAAGAACTCATAAATTTCATATGCTATTTACGAGGACAATACAGTCATGCAGTTGTTAACTTAAAAAGAAAACAAATATGCAATAGATCTAGTCTTACATATTACATATACATATATGAACAGACTTATATTAAAATATATGTATGTATAATTCTTTATATATGTACATTTATATGTACATATGTATTTATGTGTTCTGAACAATTTTGTATCTTTTTTGCAAGTATTAGAATATTTGTGTTCTCTGTATACAATAACAAAAAAGGCTTTCTACGTTTCATTTTCTTGAATAAATTTATTGAATGTTCAATTTATACACAAAGGAAAAAAATGCTGGAGAAAAGCCAAGAGAAATGAAGTGAAGAAACCAACTGATATAATGTAAATTGTGGTTAAAAGAAAGAAACAAACCATGCATTCAAACGAAACAGAATCAGAATCAATCTATAATCAAAAACTACAAATCTTAGCATCAGATACATATACATGTGGGTGTTTTACAGCATGTTTGTTACTTTTAGTTACTTTTTTGCTCCCAAATTTTTTCGTTTTTTTATCTTAAGTACAAAAAACCTTTTCAAACTGTTATATTGATCCATTATTTTAGTCCCTAAACCATCTTTTGATGATCTGTATATTAAAACAGGAAATTTTCTTTTATAACAAATTTCTCATCAACAAAATTTAGAACAAAAACCTAAAATTTTCATTTCTCTTTATAGAACATATTCTTTATAACAGTTTCACTTTGAGAAATTTTATTTATATCAGTTCTTTTCTGAATACAATTTTCCTTATAATATATTAGTCTGTATAACAGATCTATTCATTATTTCCCCAGAAAATATTCCTTATAATAGTTATTTACATTCTTTAAAGGAGCAAAATGTAATAAGAAACCAAAAACTAGAAAAATGTTATCAATACATGCAATATCTAGACTCATCAGCTTTAAAGTATCAAAAGAGATATTTACTTAAAGAAGGGGGAAAATGAAAATGAATGGAGAGGGGGTAGTGGAGCGAAATGGGAATAGCGAAAATAACTACAGATATAATCTCTTGTTGATGTTGTTCGGTTCATGGTGTTTATGTAGTGGGTTTAATGTTTGGTAAGGGGTAGTTGAAATTCTTATTGTATGGAGATTAATGTAGCCAATTATAGTAACAAAATTAAAGGAAATATTTAAGGTGATGTCAACATAGAGCATGTTTTTGTTTCGAAAGAATCTTATGAAGACTATTTGATGACATCGCTGATTTTGGTCTTGAAGTCAATAAAATATTGTTGTATACATTTAAAGATAGCATAACAAAAATGTAAGGAGTTGAAATTTGATCGAAAAAGAAAACAAACTAAAACTTATATGCTATCACAAAATGCGTATACTTAATATTTAATTGTTTAAAACGTATACGCAACGCTTCACCTTCTATGAATGCTTAGAGGCTGTATCTTTCAAAATCTTGTTGCTCTTAATTAGATAATAATTTAACCATTTTAAAAAGACTTTTACGAAAGTCTTAGTCGGTTGGTCTGGTTACCCAGAAATCCTTCGAATAAAAAATTTCAAAGTAAACC